>NC_090647.1:454122486-454422486 GCF_040937935.1 Hyperolius riggenbachi | reverse complement strand
CATCGCGGCGATGTTCGGCGAACGTTCGCGAACCCGAACATTAGGTGTTCGCCCAACACTACTGCTGATATAATACAATGTGCAGTCACACAGATGCAGTGAAAGGTATACACTGACTGCTGGTATAATACAATGTGCAGTCACACAGATGCAGTGAAAGGAACTGAATGCTGGTATAATACAATTTGCAGTCACACAGATGCATCGAAAGGTATACACTGACTGCTGGTATAATACAATGTGCAGTCACACAGATGCAGTGAAAGGTATGCTGACTGGTATTATAATACAATGTGCACTCACAGAGATGCAGTGAAAGGTATGCACTGACTGGTATTATAATACAATGTGCAGTCACACAGATGCAGTGAAAGGTATGCACTGACTGCTGGTATAGTACAATGTGCAGTCACAGAGATGCAGTGGAAGGTATGCACTGACTGGTATTATAATACAATGTGCAGTCACAGAGATGCAGTGAAAGGTATGCACTGACTGGTATTATAATACAATGTGCAGTCACACAGATGCAGTGAAAAGTATGCACTGACTGCTGGTATAATACAATTTGCAGTCACAGAGATGCAGTGAAAGGTATGCACTGACTGGTATTACAATGCAATGTGCAGTCACAGAGATGCAGTGAAAGGTATGCAATGACTGGTATTATAATACAATGTGCAGTCACAGAGATGCAGTAAAAGGTATGCACTGACTGGTATTATAATACAATGTGCAGTCACAGAGATGCAGTGAAATGTATGCACTGACTGCTGGTATAATACAGTGTGCGGTCACACACATGCAGTGAAAGGTATGCACTGACTGCTGGTATAATACAATGTGCAGTCACACAAATGCAGTGAAAGGTATGCAATAACTGGTATTATAATACAATTTGCAGTCACAGAGATGCAGTAAAAGGTATGCACTGACTGCTGGTATAATATAATGTGCGGTCACAGAGATGCAGTGAAAGGTATGCACTGACTGGTATTACAATACAGTTTGCAGTCACAGAGATGCAGTGAAAGGTATGCACTGACTGGTGTTATAATACAATGTGCAGTCACAGAGATGCAGTGAAAGGTATGCACTGGCTGGTATTATAATACAATGTGCAGTCACACAGATGCAGTGAAAGGTAAGCATTGACTGGTATTATAATACAATGTGCAGTCACAGAGATGCAGTGAAAGGTATGCACTGACTGGTATTATAATACAGTGTGCAGTCACAGAGATGCAGTGAAATGTATGCACTGACTGCTGGTATAATACAATGTGCAGTCACACAGATGCAGTGAAAAGTATACACTGACTGCTGGTATAATACAATGTGCAGTCACACAGATGCAGTAAAAGGTATACACTAACTGCTGGTATAATACAATGTGCAGTCACACAGATGCAGTGAAAGGTACTGACTGCTGGTATAATACAATTTGCAGTCACACAGATGCAGTGAAAGGTACTGAATGCTGGTATAATACAATTTGCAGTCACACAGATGCATCGAAAGGTATACACTGACTGCTGGTATAATACAATGTGCAGTCATACAGATGCAGTGAAAGGTATGCTGACTGGTATTATAATACAATGTGCAGTCACAGAGATGCAGTGAAAGGTATGCACTGACTGGTATTATAATACAATGTGCAGTCACACAGATGCAGTGAAAGGTATGCGCTGACTGCTGGTATAGTACAATGTGCAGTCACAGAGATGCAGTGGAAGGTATGCACTGACTGGTATTATAATACAATGTGCAGTCACAGAGATGCAGTGAAAGGTATGCACTGACTGGTATTATAGCACAATGTGCAGTCACACAGATGCAGTGAAAGGTATGCACTGACTGCTGGTATAATACAATGTGCAGTCACAGAGATGCAGTGAAAGGTATGCACTGACTGGTATTACAATACAATGTGCAGTCACAGAGATGCAGTGAAAGGTATGCACTGACTTCTGGTATAATACAATGTGCAGTCACACAGATGCAGTGAAAGGTATGCACTGACTGCTGGTATAATACAATGTGCAGTCACACAGATGCAGTGAAAGGTATGCAATGACTGGTATTATAATACAATGTGCAGTCACAGAGATGCAGTAAAAAGTATGCACTGACTGGTATTATAATACAATGTGCAGTCACAGAGATGCAGTGAAATGTATGCACTGACTGCTGGTATAATACAATGTGCGGTCACACACATGCAGTGACAGGTATGCACTGACTGCTGGTATAATACAATGTGCAGTCACACAAATGCAGTGAAAGGTATGCAATGACTGGTAGAGTTGGGCCGAACGGTTCGCCTGCGAACGGCTCCATGCGAACTTCCGTGGTTCGCGTTTGCGTCCCGCAGGCGAACTTTTGCGGAAGTTCGGTTCGCCCCATAATGCACCATGAGGGTCAACTTTGACCCTCTACATCACAGTCAGCAGGCCCAGTGTAGCCAATTAGGCTACACTAGCCCCTGGAGCCAACCCCCCCCCCCCCCTACTAAAAGGCAGGCAGTGGCGACCATTACGGTCACTCGTGTGCCTGCATTAGTGAGAGTAGGGCGAGCTGCTGCACACTCTCTCTCATAGGGAAAGATTAGTTAGGCTTAGCTTGTCCCTGGCTGCATACCTGTTTTGTGAACCCACCACTACATACCTGTACTGTGAACCCACCACTGCATACCTGTTCTGTGAACCCACCACTGCATACCTGTTCTGTGAACCCACCACTGCATACCTGTTCTGTGAACCCACCACTGCATACCTGTTCTGTGAACCCACCACTGCATACCTGTTCTGTGAACCCGCCACTGCATACCTGTACTGTGAACCCACCACTGCATACCTGTTCAGTGAACCTGCCACTGCATACCTGTATTGTTCAGTGAACCCGCCACTGCATACCTGTTCTGTTCAGTGAACCCGCCACTGTATACCTGTTCTGTTCAGTGAACCCGCCACTGCATACCTGTTCTGTTCAGTGAACCCGCCACTGTATACCTGTTCTGTTCAGTGAACCCGCCACTGCATACCTGTTCTGTTCAGTGAACCCGCCACTGTATACCTGTTCTGTTCAGTGAACCCGCCACTGCATACCTGTTCTGTTCAGTGAACCCGCCACTGTATACCTGTTCTGTTCAGTGAACCCGCCACTGTATACCGGGTCTACATGAAAAGGGCGCCGGTAAAAAAGGGCGCCTGGTGGAGCCCATATATATACCAACTTCGGCTACAAAAAAGGCGCCTGGTGTAGCCCATATAAACTTCGGCTACAAAAAAGGCGCCTGGTGTAGCCCATATAAACTTCGGCTACAAAAAAGACGCTTGGTGTAGCCCATATAAACACTTCGGCTACAAAAAAAAAGGCGCCTGGTGTAGCCCATATAAAAACTTCGGCTACAAAAAAACTCCGGGATGTGTTAATTACTATTCCCCCTCCAGGCCGCCATGGATAGTGGGGGAATGAAATAATTCGGCTTCCAGCGCTTGTAGCCCATATACAAACTTCGGCTAGAAAAAAACTCCAGGATGTGTTAATTACTATTCCCCCTCCAGGCCGCCATGGATAGTGGGGGAATGAAATAATTCGGCTTACAGTGCTTGTAGCCCATATAAAAACTTCGGCTACAAAAAAAAAAGTCAATAATATGGGCTACAGAGGGGCATCTTACTGTTGCCGAAAAAAATATGGGCTACAAAGGGGAGCCCGCTTGTAGCTGAAAACCTTGTAGCCGAAAAAATATGGGCTACAAAGGGGAGCCCGCTTGTAGCCTATATCAAAACTCGGGCGCCCTTTTCTACACCTTGTAGCCCATATTTCCAGAAATAACATTGATGTCTATGGCGGCGCCCTTTTCATACAGGCAGCTCGGGCGCCCTTTTCAACCGATCCCCTGTATACCTGTTCTGTTCAGTGAACAGTTTGGTGTGTCAGTGTGAAGCAGTACCTTAATTACACTACCTGATTGATGTATACACATGCAAGATGTTTTAAAGCACTTTAGGCCTGTCATTTAGCATTCAATATGATTTCTGCCCTTAAAACGCTGCTTTGCGTCAAATCCAGATTTTTCCCGGAGACTTTTGGCGTGTATCCCACTCCGCCATGCCCCCCTCCAGGTGTTAGACCCCTTGAAACATCTTTTCCATCACTTTTGTGGCCAGCATAATTTTTTTTTTTTCAAAGTTCGCATCCCCATTGAAGTCTATTGCGGTTCACGAACTTTAACGTGAACCGAACCTTCCGCGAAAGTTTGCGAACCCGGTTCGCGAACCTAAAATCGGAGGTTCGGCCCAACTCTAATGACTGGTATTATAATACAATTTGCAGTCACAAACATGCAGTGAAAGGTATACACTGACTGGTATTATGATACAATGTGCAGTCACAGAGATGCAGTGAAAGATATGCACTGACTGGTATTATAATACAATGTACAGTCACAGAGATGCAGTGAAAGGTATGCACTGACTGCTGGTATAATACAATGTGCAGTCACAGAGATGCAGTGAAAGGTATGCACTGACTGGTATTATAATACAATTTGCAGTCACAGAGATGCAGTGAAAGGTATGCACTGACTAGTAATATGATACAATGTGCAGTCACAGAGATGCAGTGAAAGATATGCACTGACTGGTATTATAATACAATGTGCAGTCACAGAGATGCAGTGAAAGGTATGCACTGACTGGTATTATAATACAATGTGCAGTCACAGAGATGCAGTGAAAGGTATGCACTGACTGCTGGTATAATACAATGTGCAGTCACACAGATGCAGTGAAAGGTATGCATTGGCTGGTATTATAATACAATGTGCAGTCACAGAGATGCAGTGAAAGGTATGCACTGATTGCTGGTATAATACAATGTGCAGTCACACAAATGCAGTGAAAGGTATGCACTGACTGGTATTATAATACAATGTGCAGTCACAGAGATGCAGTGAAAGGTATGCACTGATTGCTGGTATAATACAATGTGCAGTCACACAAATGCAGTGAAAGGTATGCACTGACTGGTATTATAATACAATGTGCAGTCACACAGATGCAGTGAAAGGTATGCACTGACTGGTACTAGAATACAATGTGCAGTCACAGAGATGCAGTGAAATGAGTGCACTGCCTGCTGGTTTAATAGAATGTGCAGTCAGAGAGATGCAGTGAAAGGTATGCACTGACTGCTGGTATAATACAATGTGCAGTCACACAGATGCAGTGAAAGGTATACACTGACTGCTGGCATAATTCAATGTGCAGCCACACATATGCAGTGAAAGGAACTAACTGCTGGTATAATACAATGTGCAGTCACACAGATGCAGTGAAAAGTATACACTGATTGCTGGTATAATACAATGTGCAGTCACACAGATGCAGTAAAAGGTATGCACTGACTGCTGGTGTAATACAATGTGCAGTCACAGAGATGCAGTGAAAGGTATGCACTGACTGGTATTATAATACAATGTGCATTCACACAGATGCAGTGAAAGGTATACACTGACTGCTGGTATAATACATTGTGCAGTCACACAGATGCAGTGAAAGGTGCTGACTGCTGGTATAATAGAATGTGCAGTCAGAGAGATGCAGTGAAAGGTATGCACTGACTGCTGGTATAATACAATTTGCAGTCACACAGATGCAGTGAAAGGTATACACTGACTGCTGGCATAATTCAATGTGCAGCCACACATATGCAGTGAAAGGAACTAACTGCTGGTATAATACAATGTGCAGTCACACAGATGCAGTGAAAAGTATACACTGATTGCTGGTATAATACAATGTGCAGTCACACAGATGCAGTGAAAGGTATGCACTGACTGCTGGTGTAATACAATGTGCAGTCACAGAGATGCAGTGAAAGGTATGCACTGACTGGTATTATAATACAATGTGCATTCACACAGATGCAGTGAAAGGTATACACTGACTGCTGGTATAATACAATGTGCAGTCACACAGATGCAGTGAAAGGTATGCATTGGCTGGTATTATAATACAATGTGCAGTCACAGAGATGCAGTGAAAGGTATGCACTGACTGGTATTATAATACAATGTGCATTCACACAGATGCAGTGAAAGGTATACACTGACTGCTGGTATAATACAATGTGCAGTCACACAGATGCAGTGAAAGGTATGCATTGGCTGGTATTATAATACAATGTGCAGTCACACAAATGCAGTGAAAGGTATGCACTGACTGGTATTATAATACAATGTGCAGTCACAGAGATGCAGTGAAAGGTATGCACTGACTGGTATTATAATACGATGTGCAGTCACACAGATGCAGTGAAAGGTATGCACTGACTGGTACTAGAATACAATGTGCAGTCACAGAGATGCAGTGAAATGAGTGCACTGCCTGCTGGTATAATAGAATGTGCAGTCACAGAGATGCAGTGAAAGGTATGCACTGACTGCTGGTATAATACAATGTGCAGTCACACAGATGCAGTGAAAGGTATACACTGACTGCTGGCATAATTCAATGTGCAGCCACACATATGCAGTGAAAGGAACTAACTGCTGGTATAATACAATGTGCAGTCACACAGATGCAGTGAAAAGTATACACTGATTGCTGGTATAATACAATGTGCAGTCACACAGATGCAGTGAAAGGTATGCACTGACTGCTGGTGTAATACAATGTGCAGTCACAGAGATGCAGTGAAAGGTATGCACTGACTGGTATTATAATACAATGTGCATTCACACAGATGCAGTGAAAGGTATACACTGACTGCTGGTATAATACAATGTGCAGTCACACAGATGCAGTGAAAGGTATGCATTGGCTGGTATTATAATACAATGTGCAGTCACAGAGATGCAGTGAAAGGTATGCACTGACTGCTGGTATAATACAATGTGCAGTCACAGAGATGCAGTGAAAGGTATGCACTGACTGGTATTATAATACAATTTGCAGTCACAGAGATGCAGTGAAAGGTATGCACTGACTAGTAATATGATACAATGTGCAGTCACAGAGATGCAGTGAAAGATATGCACTGACTGGTATTATAATACAATGTGCAGTCACAGAGATGCAGTGAAAGGTATGCACTGACTGGTATTATAATACAATGTGCAGTCACAGAGATGCAGTGAAAGGTATGCACTGACTGCTGGTATAATACAATGTGCAGTCACACAGATGCAGTGAAAGGTATGCATTGGCTGGTATTATAATACAATGTGCAGTCACAGAGATGCAGTGAAAGGTATGCACTGATTGCTGGTATAATACAATGTGCAGTCACACAAATGCAGTGAAAGGTATGCACTGACTGGTATTATAATACAATGTGCAGTCACAGAGATGCAGTGAAAGGTATGCACTGATTGCTGGTATAATACAATGTGCAGTCACACAAATGCAGTGAAAGGTATGCACTGACTGGTATTATAATACAATGTGCAGTCACACAGATGCAGTGAAAGGTATGCACTGACTGGTACTAGAATACAATGTGCAGTCACAGAGATGCAGTGAAATGAGTGCACTGCCTGCTGGTTTAATAGAATGTGCAGTCAGAGAGATGCAGTGAAAGGTATGCACTGACTGCTGGTATAATACAATGTGCAGTCACACAGATGCAGTGAAAGGTATACACTGACTGCTGGCATAATTCAATGTGCAGCCACACATATGCAGTGAAAGGAACTAACTGCTGGTATAATACAATGTGCAGTCACACAGATGCAGTGAAAAGTATACACTGATTGCTGGTATAATACAATGTGCAGTCACACAGATGCAGTAAAAGGTATGCACTGACTGCTGGTGTAATACAATGTGCAGTCACAGAGATGCAGTGAAAGGTATGCACTGACTGGTATTATAATACAATGTGCATTCACACAGATGCAGTGAAAGGTATACACTGACTGCTGGTATAATACATTGTGCAGTCACACAGATGCAGTGAAAGGTGCTGACTGCTGGTATAATAGAATGTGCAGTCAGAGAGATGCAGTGAAAGGTATGCACTGACTGCTGGTATAATACAATGTGCAGTCACACAGATGCAGTGAAAGGTATACACTGACTGCTGGCATAATTCAATGTGCAGCCACACATATGCAGTGAAAGGAACTAACTGCTGGTATAATACAATGTGCAGTCACACAGATGCAGTGAAAAGTATACACTGATTGCTGGTATAATACAATGTGCAGTCACACAGATGCAGTGAAAGGTATGCACTGACTGCTGGTGTAATACAATGTGCAGTCACAGAGATGCAGTGAAAGGTATGCACTGACTGGTATTATAATACAATGTGCATTCACACAGATGCAGTGAAAGGTATACACTGACTGCTGGTATAATACAATGTGCAGTCACACAGATGCAGTGAAAGGTATGCATTGGCTGGTATTATAATACAATGTGCAGTCACAGAGATGCAGTGAAAGGTATGCACTGACTGGTATTATAATACAATGTGCATTCACACAGATGCAGTGAAAGGTATACACTGACTGCTGGTATAATACAATGTGCAGTCACACAGATGCAGTGAAAGGTATGCATTGGCTGGTATTATAATACAATGTGCAGTCACACAAATGCAGTGAAAGGTATGCACTGACTGGTATTATAATACAATGTGCAGTCACAGAGATGCAGTGAAAGGTATGCACTGACTGGTATTATAATACGATGTGCAGTCACACAGATGCAGTGAAAGGTATGCACTGACTGGTACTAGAATACAATGTGCAGTCACAGAGATGCAGTGAAATGAGTGCACTGCCTGCTGGTATAATAGAATGTGCAGTCACAGAGATGCAGTGAAAGGTATGCACTGACTGCTGGTATAATACAATGTGCAGTCACACAGATGCAGTGAAAGGTATACACTGACTGCTGGCATAATTCAATGTGCAGCCACACATATGCAGTGAAAGGACTAACTGCTGGTATAATACAATGTGCAGTCACACAGATGCAGTGAAAAGTATACACTGATTGCTGGTATAATACAATGTGCAGTCACACAGATGCAGTGAAAGGTATGCACTGACTGCTGGTGTAATACAATGTGCAGTCACAGAGATGCAGTGAAAGGTATGCACTGACTGGTATTATAATACAATGTGCATTCACACAGATGCAGTGAAAGGTATACACTGACTGCTGGTATAATACAATGTGCAGTCACACAGATGCAGTGAAAGGTATGCATTGGCTGGTATTATAATACAATGTGCAGTCACAGAGATGCAGTGAAAGGTATGCACTGACTGGTATTATAATACAATGTGCATTCACACAGATGCAGTGAAAGGTATACACTGACTGCTGGTATAATACAATGTGCAGTCACACAGATGCAGTGAAAGGTATACACTGACTGCTGGCATAATTCAATGTGCAGCCACACATATGCAGTGAAAGGAACTAACTGCTGGTATAAAACAATGTGCAGTCACACAGATGCAGTGAAAAGTATACACTGATTGCTGGTATAATACAATGTGCAGTCACACAGATGCAGTGAAAGGTATGCACTGACTGCTGGTGTAATACAATGTGCAGTCACAGAGATGCAGTGAAAGGTATGCACTGACTGGTATTATAATACAATGTGCATTCACACAGATGCAGTGAAAGGTATACACTGACTGCTGGTATAATACATTGTGCAGTCACACAGATGCAGTGAAAGGTGCTGACTGCTGGTATAATAGAATGTGCAGTCACACAGATGCAGTGAAAGGTATGCACTGATTGTGCTGGGCCTGGCACAGTATAGCAATTAGCAAGGGCCAGCTGCGAAAGACAGGGCTGTATATGCAGTGTCAGTGGCACACACAAAAAAAAAAACACATCACAAGAACATTAGCTCTCAAAAAGAGCTTTTTTTGTGGTGCTTTTCAGCAACAAATATCAGCAAGGAGCAAGCTAATAAGACCTAACTAATGCTTTGCCTATCTGTGCAGCAACCTCTCCCTTCTGTCATTAAGCAGGCAGCAGACAGAGGGAGAAAATGGTCGACGCAGCAGCGTTTTTATAGGGGGGGGGGTAGGGGTCCAGGAGGGAGTGCAGCCTGATTGGCTGTCATGTGTCTACGGACTGTAATGTAGAGGGTCGAAGTTTAGCCCAATGATGTAGTATAGGGGGCGGGTTGAACTTGCTAAGTGTTCGCGGTTCGCCGCGAACGCAAACTCCCGAGGTTTGGGCCATTTTTTAATGGGAATTCTAATGGCATTGGGAAGCCTCCCCATGGCGCTCCTGGATAGTGCTAATGTAGCATGAACTAATTCCCGCAGGGCAACCGCTTTGCGGTATTGGTTTTAACCCTGCAAACTTTGGCATGCGAAAGCAAATGCATATTTGCATGAGCTATGTCTCGTGAGTGGCCAATTAGGCCAAATTTGCAAAGCCAGATATGTCAGGTGTTACTTGGTTTTATGCACACATAAATTCTCTAAAAAATCTAATGTAGATCCAGTATGAACAAAACTCTGTGCTTACGTTAGGTAGCTTTTTCTCAGGTCAGGTATCCTTTAACCTCCCTGGCGGTGATCACGAACTACGCTCGGGCTAGCAGCTGGGAGCTCTATGCAGAGTATAGTGCGCAGCGGACGTTTTTACTCAGCTCCCGGGGGATTCAGACGTCGGTAGCTATTCTCCTTCCTGTCCTCTGAGGCTCTGAATCGCCATCATCGATCTCACCACAGAGTTACAGCGCCACCCGGAGGACGGAGGGAAAATTGCAGAGCTGGATCCCAAGGAGGTGAATCAGAGCAGGGGCTGCTGCAGAGACAATGGTGGCAGGATTTTTTCCTGATTTTATGGTCTGAAATGTTTTAAAAAGACCCTAAAATCTGGACATAATCATACTGCTGGGGGGGGGGGGGGGTTAAGGCCCATAATAAATTATACCTTGTCATCAATGATCATTCTGAGTGACATCTTTAGCAAAGATAATTACAGTCACACTGGTAAAGCGGATCCGAGATGAAAAACTAACTATAACAAGTAACTTGTCTATATATTGTAATGGATTGCGGAGACACCGCCGCGCAGTCTGACAGTGAGGCGGCTGTTTCCACGTTCAGACCGGCGGTTTCTCCGCAGCAGCATGCGTCTGGTTTGTCTGGACCTAGTAGTGCACACAGATGGAGAGCTACGCGCGCGCGCGCTGCAAGACAGGCTCTTTATGCCAATAGGAGAGGGGTCAGCTGATCCCAGCGTGGCAGGAGATTGGCTGAAGGGAATTGGGCGATGCTGAGGAGCGCTTTGCTATATATACTCCTTGCCTGTCAGTTGCTGGTTGTCTGGCGTTGCGAATGCTTATGTGTTAGCACTCAGACCTTAGTCAGATCCTTCAGTGTGGTGGAACCAGGAGGACCTGGGAAGGGAATCCACACTTAGCCAGATTACTGTGTTACTATTGTGTTATACTTCAGACTAGTTCCAGGGTGTGGAGACCACGGACCTCACTCCCAAGACTAGGGATACTGTGTTACTATTGTGTTATACTTCAGACTAGTTCCAGGGTGTTGAGACCACGGACCTCACACCCAAGACTAGGGATACTGTGCTACTATTGTGTGATACTTCAGACTAGTTCCAGGGTGTTGAGACCACGGACCTCACACCCAAGACTAGGCCTTGTTTGGTATCTGTTATGACCTATTGCTTTCCTGACTCCCTCTGCTTTCTGATTCGGTACCTACGCATATCTGATTACCTGTTGCCAAACCCTGCCTGTCCCTGGTTACCGAATCAGCCTTCTGTCTCTGTACCTTATCTGCTCGTGTGTTGCCGACCCGATCTGGCCGACCCTTCTGGCTGTCACCCACCCTCTGGGCATTCAGTCCATCTGCAGAGACCCCCTGTCTCTCAGAGGGACCTCTCTGCAAACCAGTCAAGGACTCATCCTCTAGGAGTCCTTTGACTGCAGTAGAGTCTGACTCTCCTTGGTTAAAGTCATCTGCTCCTCAGGTGATTCTACTCATTACTGTTGCACCAAACAATTACACGTTTTCAGGTGTTCAGAGGTTAGCTATACTTGTATTATCGGTGATTCTGCAGATTATCAATAATTGGGTATATATCTGTATTGTTAGTGATACTGCAGATCACCAATATTTCAGATTCTCTCTGTGTGCTGACACCGATCGTTACATATATCTTATCTAAAGTTTAGATGGTTTACACAGTTAAGCAGCGTACACACGCCGGACTTTAGGCAACGACGGGTCCGTCGTTGCCTCCCGCTGGGTGGGCGTGCCAGCGACAGTCCGGCGTGTGTACGCTCAGAGCGTACACACGCCGGACTGTCTCTGGCACGCCCACCCAGCGGGAGGCAACGACGGACCCGTCGTTGCCTAAAGTCCGGCGTGTGTACGGACCTTAAATCTAGCTGCAAACAGTTTTAATAGAATATGATTATGTATTCCTGTGATACAATGACAGCAGCCATGTTGTTTGTAAACATTACACAGAGGCAGGCTTATCTGTATCTTGAGCCATCAGCCTAATCCCCTCTCCTCCTCCCTCCTCCCCTCTGCCTGTGAAATCAATGGCTAGTAACACCTCCCCCTCCTCCTGCCCAGACTGAGCTCCCATGAGCCCTTGCTACTGCCAAGGCTCTCTGAAAACCTGTGGGTGTGGCTTTTTTAGTTTATAGGGAATTAGAGTATTAAAACAAAAACAAAAAAGTATTTGGCTTGAGGAATGCCCTATAAACAATAGGAAAGGAACACAATTATGCAATCTGTAAAAGTTCACCTCGGATCCACTTTAAGCTACTGCAGAGCAGCCTGTTGTATATTTTAGGAGATTATGGGGAAGGATGTGCACTAGTAGAGCCACTTTTAGCTAAAAAAAAAAAACACTTCCTACAATCCTGCTGGCTGTACAGTTCCTGCAGTTAGGCAAAGAAAAAAAATGGTTAGAGGGGGTAAATATATTTTGGGGCACTAAATATTTTTGGGCAATTTTTTATTTTTGGATGTTGCAATCCCCTTTAAACCTGTTCTGTCTCCTGTAGTGTGGATCGGAGGGAGGCCCTAAAGCTGCTCAGCCGCATATGCGGCCTGCGCAGCCGCGGCCAGCTCCAGCAGCCATTTTAGTGGAGGCGGGAGAGCCCGACCCGGGCTGGTGGGTCGGGAGCCGGCCTAGGGGGACATTCAGCAGTGGGGACCCGGTGGAACGGGACGGAGGGCGGGGATGGCGTCCTCTGTGCACTCAAATGTCATGCAGGTATTTAACTTTTTTTCCCTATTTCACCTCATGAGTCTTTTAAGCACTACATGAACAAAGGCAATAAATCTTTATGGGCCCCTTGACTACCTGCAGCCCCAATCAATCGATTTGGTGGCGTGGTCGGGAATCCAACAATGTACAGGCCTTAAGTAAGGTTGCCCTTAATGCAGACCTGTTGACATTTTTTTTTTGTATTTCATCATACAAACGTATGCCTTTAGTTCTGCTTGACAACTGCTTTGCTCACGTCTCAGCTCCTTGAATTGCTCTCATCCAGGAACTGAGGAGAAAAGCAAGAAACAGCAGATTAGCATAATACCCGCATGCTTCCCAGTCACAGCACCATGACTACCGCCCCCTGTGGGGAATGGCACATCATCAGTCGTGATCTATTTCTTCCTTCCACCACCTGTAATTCTGGGAAGTAAACCTGCCTTGATCTTTGTAGTTTTTTTGACCCTTCCTTTAACAAAGCATTTGCTGGATGGCCGCCCCATGTCTCCCATTCACTTTGCCTTCTGAGCACATTTTATCAGCAGAAAGGTTTTAAGTGCCACGTCCCTGACACTGAAATAAGTTTACAGATTACTTTCCCCTGTCAGCTCTTGTGTGGTTTTGGCCAAATCATTTTTTCTTCCAGTGCTGGAGGCATCGCAATCATTAGGTTATAATCTCTTGGTGACTAGAACTATGCGTGCCTGAAAAATTTTGTGTTCAGCATCATGGATATTGGCAGCAGTGTGCTGGATGAGACATCATCATTGTTATTTATTGTCAGTGCACTTCAGCTTCCCTTTCAAAACTCTAAGCTAGTGCTCAGAGTAACAGAGGAGGAGCCACTCAGGTAGCATCTCAGGCACCACCGAGGATAAGGGATAAAAATAAGTCTATGCGCTGCTAGGGAATGATGGTATTTGTCTTGCTCTGTGAGTGACTATAACTGAGATGACTAAAAACTGAATCTCAGAGGTCCCATTGCAAATTTTCTTGAGTCTGGCCAGGCAGACTATGCTGAGTGTAATGAAGCTTCTACCTGTGTCTCATGATGAATAGTGCAACATTATAGAGAGTCAGTGCCTGCTGGAATTACCACAGGGTTTGCACGGTGTTTACATGACACCTGGGTGCTATTGTTAATGCTGGTGCAGAACACTCTACTCTTCAGGATAAGTGATTTTATTATAAAAAATGTACTAAATCAGTCCCAAATAGGTCCTTGTTCAGTAATGCTATTATAATCCAAAACTGATTTCTCTTGTAAAGTGATATGATGACCCCCTGGGGGTCTAGTCTGCATAGACCTCCAATTGCAGCTTCAAAACTTTTAATGCTGCTTACTGCTGTATGAGAGCTACACTCGCATATCTGTGATCTGTACTAGGGCCAGCGCTTCCGTAAAGACAAGGAGGGCAATTGTCCCAGGCCCCTAAGTGCTGCCAGGCATCCCACACTGCCAGACCCCCGACCTCCCCCTTAACTCTGACGTGTTCCAGAGCACCCTGCACTATAACAGCATTGGTATCTCACCTGTCCCAGCAGCCAGCGTATTGTTCCAGTTGTTTCATGCTCACCCTGCCTCTCGTTACCTATACTGGAAGGCTACCTAATATTGCAGGGTACCTCTGGCTACTGTGCATACCTCTGGCTACTTATACTGGAAGGCTACCTAATATTGCAGGGCACCTCTGGCTACTATGGGTACCTCTGGCTACCTATACTGGAAGGCTACATAATATTGCAGGTCACCTCTGGCTACTGTGGGTACCTCTGGCTACCTATACTGGAAGGCTACCCACTATTGCAGGACATCTCTGGCTACTGTGGGTACCACATGCTACCTATTCTGGAAGGCTACCTAATATTGCAGGGCACCTCTGGCTACTGTGAGTACATCTGACTACCAATTCTGGAAGGCTACCTAATATTGCAGGGCGCCTCTGGCTACTGTGGGTACCTCTGGCTACCTATACTGGAAGGCTACCAGGGCACCTCTGGCTACTATGGGTACTTCTGGCTACCTATTCTGGAAGGCTACCTAATATTGCAGGGTACCTCTGGCTACTGTGCATACCTCTGGCTACTTATACTGGAAGGCTACCTATTATTGCAGGGCACCTCTGGCTACTATGGGTACTTCTGGCTACCTATATTGGGAGGCTACCTAATATTGCAGGGCACCTCTGGCTACTATGGGTACCTCTGGCTACCTATTCTAGAAGGCTACCTAATATTGCAGGGTACCTCTGGCTACTGTGGGTACCTCTGGCTACCTATACTGGAAGGCTACATAATATTGCAGGTCACCTCTGGCTACTGTGGGTACCTCTGGCTACCTATACTGGAAGGCTACCCAATATTGCAGGGCATCTCTGGCTATTGTGGGTACCACATGCTTCCTATTCTGGAAGGCTACCTAATATTGCAGGGCACCTCTGGCTACTATGGGTACCTCTGGCTACCTATTCTAGAAGGCTACCTAATATTGCAGGGTACCTCTGGCTACTGTGGGTACCTCTGGCTACCTATACTGGAAGGCTACATAATATTGCAGGTCACCTCTGGCTACTGTGGGTACCTCTGGCTACCTATACTGGAAGGCTACCCAATATTGCAGGGCATCTCTGGCTATTGTGGGTACCACATGCTTCCTATTCTGGAAGGCTACCTAATATTGCAGGGCACCTCTGGCTACTGTGAGTACATCTGACTACCTATACTGGAAGGCTACCTGTTATTGCAGGGCACCTCTGGCTACTATGGGTACTTCTTGCTACCTATTCTGGAAGGCTACCTAATATTGCAGGGTACCTCTGGCTACCTGTACTGGGAGGCTACCTAATATTGCAGGGTACCTCTGGCTACCTGTACTGGGAGGCTACCTAATATTGCAGGGCACCTCTGGCTACTGTGGGTACCTCTGACTACCTATTCTGGAAGGCTACCTAATATTGCAAGTCACCTCTGGCTACTGTGAGTACCTCTGGCTACCTATACTGGAAGGCTATACTAGAAGGCTACCTAATAATGGGGAGGGGGGTACTTCTTGCTACAAAATATAACAGCTTCTGGAAAATGGTGTGTGTGGGGCACAAAGGTACCTTATAACTGTTTTTTAGAGGGTGGGCAAACAAATGTTTCCTATGAGGCACCATGATTTCTAGCTACCCTCTGATTTGGGGATTTACTTTTATAATCTCATAACTGTTACCAATAGTATAGTCGGAGGAGGAGGAGGATGCAGAGAGAAGAAACAATTTCACTGAATTTGAACTTCTATATTGATCCTTTAGTGAGCATCTGGATTTATATCTTTGGAATCCCCTAGTTTGCAGCAAATTGAAATTCCAAGGTATTGTTTAATAACATTAATTAGAAAATGATTTGTGAAGCACTTGAATGTGTTCATATACATTTTTAGTTTAAATATAAACACTTTAACAACTCTATGTGCGGAATGTAGATTCAACATTACATTTCCATTACATGGAAATTGACTTCTTTTGGGTTTTTACAGTGGTTCTTGTTCTGTTTGAGGAGCTTTCCCTGTATTTCCTAAGCCTAAAACTTCTGTGGACTTCCATGTCATCAACATGAACCCTGATGAGAAACAATAAATACTTTATGGGGGCTCTACTTTTTCAGTCCCTTGCCCAGGTGGCTCCTGTCCCCCACAATACGGCCCAAAAGACTTGCCTAGTCTTGCTTTGCAGCAGCCTGGCTCTGTACGCTCTACCGTCACATTCCGCCACACACCTTGGTGTTTGCTTATCTTACTCTATGATCTCCAAAGGCAAAGGTTATATAATTAAAGGCATTATATACATCAAAAAAAAACAAAGCGAAGAGGTATTCCTCTTGATTAGAGATGGTCCGAACCTCCAATTTTCGGTTCGTGAACTTCCGCAAAAGTTCGGTTCGCACTTGCAATAGACTTCAATAGGGAGGCGAACTTTGAAAACTCGAAACATTTATGCTGACCAGAAAAGTGATGGAAAAGATGTTTCAAGGGGTCTAACACCTGGAGGGGGGCATGGCGGAGTGGGATAAACGCCAAAAGTCCCTGGGAAAAATCTGGATTTGACGCAAAGCAGCGTTTTAAGGGCAGAAATCACATTAAATGCTAAATTGCAGGCCTAAAGTGCTTTAAAGAGACTCCGTAACAAAAATTTCATCCGGTTTTCTTCCATCCTACACATTCCAAAATCTATTCTAATGTGTTTTGGCTTACTGCAGCACGTTCTACTATCACCATCTCTGTAATAAATAAACTTATCTCTCTCCTGTCAGACTTGTCGGCCTTTGTCTGGAAGGCTGCCAAGTTCTTCAGTGTTGTGGTTCTGTGATGCATCTCCCCCCTCCAGGCCCCTCTCTGCACACTGCCTGTGTGTTATTTAGATTAGTGCAGCTTCTCTCTGCTCTATTATCTTTTACAAGCTGGATAAATCCTCCTCTGAGCTGGCTGGGCTTTCACATACTGAGGAATTACATACAGGCAGAGCTGTCTGCACTCTGCAGGAAGAAACAGCCTGACACTTCAGTGGAAGATAGCTGCAGGGGGAAAGAAACACACAAATGATCTCTTGAGATTAAAAAGGAAGGCTGTATACAGCCTGCTTGTGTATGGATGTATTTTCTATGTGTGGACATACTGTACATCAACCTACTTCCTGTTTTGGTGGCCATTTTGTTTGTTTATAAACAAACTTTTTAAAACTGTTTTTAACCACTTTTAATGTGGTGGGGAGCAGCGAAATTGTGACAGAGGGTAATAGGAGATGTCCCCTAACCCACTGGTATGTTTACTTTTGTGCGATTTTAACAATACAGATTCTCTTTAAAACATTTTGCATGTGTATACATCAATCAGGGAGTGTAATTAGAGTACTGCTTCACACTGACACACCAAACTCACTGTGTAACGCACCGCAAACAGCTGTTTGTGTTGTGAAGGCCGTGCTGGACTGGTGCGCACCATGGCGAGAGTGCAGGCCGCGGCAGTTTTCCAGCCCATATAGTCGCCGGGCTGTGGTAGCTCAATGATAGAACAACAGTGACTGTCCAGGTGATCAAATTTGGTCTGTCCACAATGAAGCAACAACCTTATTATCTTGGGTGTGCCCCCCTTCCCCCCGAGACACTCATATAGCCATCGATCATTGCTTCATTGTGATACGCAAGCCCCTTTACCGCGGCAAGGTATTGATCACGTAGGGGAATTGGCACATGTACATGCCTTTTGTTTTGTTGTTACAGCTGCAGTGCAGCCTGAAAAATTAGGCAGTCATGTACACGCACCAGAAAAATAATTATTATTTTTAAGGCCGCTGCGCAGACAGGTACCGGACAGGCACAATGACACTGCATGTGCTCACATTGGTAGGTGGGTGCACTGAAGGGAACAACAGGTAGTAGGTATATGCAGTGATGGGTATTACAATGTGCACCTGTCACACACAGACAGGTACCGGACAGGCACAGTGACACTGCATGCGCTCACGTTGGTAGGTGGGTGCAATGAAGGGAACAACAGGTAGTAGGTATATGCAGTGATGGGTATTACAATGTGCACCTGGCACAGTAGTAATTATACCACCAAGGGGCTAAAGGCCAGCTGCGACTGACTGACAGGGCTGTATATAATGCAAGTGGGCCACACACACACACAAAAATAGATCACAAGAACAAGATTAGCTCTCAAAAGAGCTGTTGAGGGGTGTTTTTTTTTTAGCAAAAACAATCAGCCAGGAGCAAGCTAACAAGCCTACAAGAGTCTAACTAAGCTTTTCCTATGAGAGTATGCAGCAGCTGTCCCTTCTCTAATTACTGCAGGCACAGGAGTGAGTCCACTGCCTGAAGCTGCCTGCCTTTTATAAGCGGGGGGGGGGCTCCAGGAGGGGGTGTAGCCTGATTGGCTACAATGCGCCTGCTGACTGTGATGTAGAGGGTCAAAGTTGACCCTAATGGTGCACTATGGGGGCGAATCGAACTTCCGGAACAGTTCGCGGTTCTTTGCGATCGCAAACCACGGAATTTCGCCTGGAACCGTTCACCGGCGAACCATTCGGGCCATCTCTACTCTTGATCTTCCGCCACTGCCAGAGACCCTCGAGAACATAGGGGCTGCACTTTTCTTTTTGCACCTGCGCAGGCGCACTTGCTTAGTAGCATGGAGCCTCCTGTGCAGAATTAGCATCAGAGCCATGCAGGTAGGGCTTACTGTGCAGGCACGCCCATATTCGCGCAGGTGCAGTATGGCCTTGCTTGTATCTGAAGAGGAACGTGGCCCTGGTGCTCATTCTGACATCCCTTGTTGGAATTCATTGGGGGCCCAACAGCAGGGGACCGTAGAATGGTGTGAGAAGCCTCGAAAGGATCCAGAGGCTTACCTCTTCTTAGATAAGTATGTTTTGTACCCCAGGTTCACCTCAGGTACCCTTTAAAGTCTTATTCACTAACTAACGGTGAAATTGCCTTGTGCAGAAAGCCATTACTTAGCACACGTTGTGCAATTAGCACTTCCCACACTACATTGATAATGCATGCATAACGTGTGGTATGCCTGCTACATGTGCTTTACTAAGGTAACACAGGCTTGCGCTAATTGCGCACTGTGTGCTACTTAAATGACGTAAATACCTGTAAAATCTCTGTGCACCTCTTGTACACAGCAATTTCACTATAAGTTAGTGAATGTACTCTCTCTGCATAAATTGTGCAGATATAATAATATGCAAAACTGTTAGCTTAGGCTGAGGCCAAACCATTCTCTTCAGTGGTGCAGAGATAACCACAGCAACTATGGCAGTTGCTATAGGGCCCAGAAGCCATAGCTTTTATCAGGATAATTCTAGTAAACCCTAATAGAAAAAAAGACGCCTACTTGGCACAATGCAGTGTGAATAAGGTCTTATTTAAACAAAGTATTACTCCAAAGGCATTTTTTGGCAGCTGCATGTGCTATCATCAACAAGTGGACCTCTAAACCCCTTGCCTTGGTTGGTGGACTTTGCCAAAAAAAACCATACCTACCTGTAATGACATCACTTCCAGCATGCTTCTGATGTGACTTAGCACCAAAGCAGGCAATTTGGGCACCCATTAGTGGTGGAAGTTTGGGCACCGCCATAGGCGCCTATTTAAATATTGGCACTAAGGGGTAATTTGGGCTCCTTCAGCGCCCGCTATTGTTTGGCACCACGGGTGGCCAAATTACGCCTCAATGCCAATGTTTCAATTGGCATCAATGGCGGCGCCCAATAAAGTACATTTTTATTTTCTTGCAGCAGGACTGGCGGCGAGGGGGTTAAGGTTAGGCTTTGGGGGGTAGGGTTAGGCATCAGGAAGTTTGTGCAGGCGGTTTAGGGATAGGCATTAGTTAGGGTGTTTGTGCAGGGGAGGTTAGGCGTCAGGTACAAAGTGTGTACAGGGAGGGAGTTTAGGCTTAGGCAACAGGTATGAAGTTAATGCGGAGGGTGTTTAGGGTTAGACGTCAGTTAGGGTGTTTGCACAGGGAGGTTGGGGTTAGGCGTCAGGTAGGACGTTTGTGTGAAAGGGCGGAGGGTTTAGGTAAAGGCGTCAGGGGGTTTTTGTGTTGGGGTTTTTTGGGTTAGGCATCAGGTAGGAAGTTTATACGGAGGGTGTTAAGGGTTAGGCGTCAGGTAGGGTATTTGTGTGTTGGGGGGGGTTAGGGTTAGGCTTTAGATAGGAAGTGTGTGGGGGGAGATTTAGGGTTAGATGTCGGCGGAATGGTTCTGTGTGAGAGTAGGCTTAGGTTTAGCCATAGTAAAATATTGGTATTTAGTAGCGATATTTTACACTAATAGTAAAATATCCATGCTCCATTTTTCGATAGACCCCTTGGCACAGTTATGTGATTATGGACCCAGGAAAAACAATTTCAACTCTTACCATAAAAGATAACAAAATACTAAAAAAAATAATATTTGAATGAATCTGTGGCCTGGGTTATCATTGCAGAACGCAATCTTGCCGGTAGGTTTGCTTAATGTAAGCTGGCTTATAGAAAAGTAAAAAGAAAATGATCCATTTTTGAAGTTACTGCCTCTTCTCTGCTGAGCCAGACTTGTTCCGCAAATGAAAATAAATGGTAGTCCTTTTTGCATTGCGTGTATATTTAGTGCTAACATGCAGTGTCTACAGATACAGAAGTAATCAGACTGCTCTGTGATGTGAACTCTGCGATAATGGATGCACTAATATAGTGATTATTGTCTCCAGCTTCAGCCTCCTCTAATTTAATTGTACGGAGGAAGAATACATGCTGCAGTGAGTGATCTCCCAGTTCACTGGACTATTATAATGGAAACATCACTCCCAGACCTCTGCGACAAAGTGGAAATGTTAATAGATGCATAAATAGGATTCATACAGACAGATCTATGCTGAATTGTTTTATGTAACAAAAGCCGTTATTAATGGCATTAGAAACGATCTGCAGTGCTGAGATGAACAGAGCATCATGTTAAAACTAAAATGAAGATAAATGTTATTTCTTTCCCTTTCGCTTTCTCTGTAGCTTTCTGGCTGAGACAATAAAACTCTTGAAACGGTCCTGGCCTCATGCAAGATGATAGCATCTTATACTCTTCTAACCCTCAACTCTTTTAGGCTGGGAGCACACATGGGGGTGCATTTCAGGCCTATCCAGAGGTTTGTGGCGCTCTGCATTTCCAATCACGTTTCCCGCACACGATATTCCACAACTGTTTGTGATTTTTCGGGTTGTGGTGCACTTAGGCAGGGCCAGGGAACACACTTGACTGTTTTTGTGCCCGTGTTCTCCACAAAAAAACTGTGAACTCATGTTTATCAACTTTACCACTTAAGTACCAGCGGTCTCTGCCTACAAGAAATGGCGGTACACCAACGAATACCGACGAATCGCCGCACATACCCACCGCAATCGCCGTCACCGCCGCATGTCGGGATCCTGGGTCATCTCTATGTCGGCAGAGTTCCTGTGAGCCGGTCAGGAGCCGCTTTCATTGGCTCCAGGGCCGGATTTGTACTTCCAAGTGCCCTAGGCCAGCTGACACCAACCGCCCCCCCCCCCCCTCCCCCCCATCAAATTCTCTCCAACCCTCTGAGTAGCAATAACTGGTTTGAATGAGCTCCCCTCCATTTTGCTGCTCTGCCCCTCATTTGGCAAAGAAGCAGTGCATGCCCAAAGCATTCCCGGCCTCGGCTGCTGTGCACATCTGAGTGCTAAATTGCAAGGAGCACGAGTAGCCAGAGCATGTGCTGCTTCTTTGTCCTCTGTGCGACTGGCTACAGACAGTCAGAGAGGACAAAGAAGGGGCAGCGCTATTGAAAGAAGCTCATCCAAAACAGAGAACATGTGAGTAGAATATCTAAAACCACACATGCTGACATAGATGTGCTTTAAACAGTGACAATATAGTACTTAGGGCAAGGCAAGGAATGACAGATGAGTCAGTAGGAAGTTTTGAAGTTATTAAAACAGAATGATAACATTTATTAGCTAACTGTAAATAAAAAAGTGAGCCTTTGGCTTCTTCAGACTTTGTATATGTTTGTAGACTTTATACTAACAAGATGTTAAAGCACACAACTATATATACATTCAGCATCAGAAGGAGATGTATAGTTTGTTTTGCAAATATAAATAAATGTAATATAATTGCCATACTGTTTCACTGATAGCTAGCAAAGTACAATGCTCTTCTAAAATGAGTCAGGAAAGAGTAAGCTGTAGCAAAGAGAATGCTGTGGTCATTCCCTAGGAAAAAACAAACAAACCATAAATTCAACAGGTCACAGGTCTTTAAGAGCTGACCAGACCAGTAATAAATTTGACAGCGCAGAGGGAGAAGATTCCTGTTTGTGATTCTGAATTTGTGCATGAAAAAACTTACAGAACTCAAGAGTTCTGCTACTAAACCCAGGCTGGCACTTCTCACAGCAGCTTGTATGTCCCCACCATCATACATACAACATAATCATCCGGTGACAACACATACTGACTGTCCTCAAACACACTCTACACAAGTGAGAGAGATGCAGGGATCTCCGGAATTCAGGCAGACCAGAGCAAAGCAGGGGAGATGATTTACTTTGACATGTGACCTCTTATCTCTCAAAGTCCAGCGCCCTGCTGATTTTTATCGTCCTAGGCCTTGACCTTGGTGGCCTTCCCAGAAATCCGGCCCTGATTGGCTCCTTACCCTGTCTTTCAATGTAAGCCAATGGGAGTTGCTTACATTGAAAGACAGGGCCAGGAGCCAATGACATCGGCTCCTGAAGCGCTCACAGGGCTCTGCCGTCATAACAACAGGCAGAGCAAGTGAGCTGCAGTGCGAGACGTTGGAATTCAGCGGTGAGATCGGCGGGAGTGACGGAAACAGAGGATGTGCACAGCGGTGGCTGATTGAAATCTCTGTCCTGCCAGCCAGGTAACCACCAAAACAGGGCGTAGTTTTCAATCAGCTTAGTCCTTAAAGAGGAACTGTCGTGAAAATCTTAAAATTTAAAACACATACAAATAAGAAATACACTTCTCCCAGAGTAAAATGAGCCATAAATGACTTCTCTCCTATGTTGCTGTCACTTACAGCAGGTAGTAGAAATCTCACATTACCGACAGGTTTTGGGCTAGCCCATCTCTCCATAGGGGATTCTCGGGTCTATTTTAAAAGGGGTCCTGTAAAAAAGGGCTCCTGGTGTAGCCCATATATACCAAATTCGGCTACAAAAAGAGCACCTGGTGTAGCCCATATGCCAACTTCGGCTACAAATGGCACATGGTGCAGCCCATATAGGCCAACTTCGGCTACAAAGGGCACCTAGTGTAGCCCATATGCCAACTTTGGCTATAAATGTCACATGGTGCAGCCCATATATGCTAACTTCGGCTACAAAGGGCACCTGGTGTAGCCCATATGCCAACTTCGGCTACAAAGGGCACATGGTGTAGCCCATATATGCCAACTTCGGCCACAAAGGGCGCCTGATGTAGCCCATATATGCCTAATTTGGCTACAAAGGGCACCTGGTGTAGCCGAAAAAGCTAGTTTTAATTTATTAGGCTAAATTTGTTGGGTTATAAAAGGGCTCTAGATATAGCTGAGAAAAGTGATTATTATGACCTAACTTCTCCCTACTCTCACACAGAACCCTCCCCCGATGGTGCCTAACCCTAATCCCCTAGGAGGTGCCTAACCCTAAACCCCCCCCCCGCCCCCTTGTGATGCCTAATCCTAACCTCCCCTGCACCCTCGAATCAAAAATCTCGGCTATAAAAGGGTGCCCTTTTGTAGCAGAATCAAAAACCCTGTAGCCTAAAACCTTGTAGCTGAATAAAAAATATAGGCTACAAAGGGGTGCCTTTTTGTAGCCAAAAACCTTGTAGCCGAATAAAAATATGGGCTACAAAGGGGTGCCCTTTTGTAGCCGAAAACCTTGTAGCTCAATAAAAAAAAAAATGGGCTACAAAGGGGTGCCCTACTGTAGCCAAAAAGCTTGTAGCCCCCCAAAAAAAATATGGGCTACCAAAGGGCGCCCGCTTGTAGCCTATATCAAAACTCCGGAGCCCATTTCACCACCTTGTAGCCCATATTTGCAGAAATAACATTGGTGTCTAAGGAGGAGCCCTTTTCATACAGGCAGCTCAGGAGCCCTTTTCAACGGATCCCGGATTGGATTCTCAGCATGGCCTTTATCCTTTATAAAGACATTACCTAAAAACGATTAATACAAAGATGCTGGCCAGCCTCCCTGCTCGCAGCACACTATTTTGGCAGTTGGACGGAGCAACTGCCATTCACTAAGTGCTTTTAAAAATAAAAAAAAACCCTGAGAAATCCCCTATGAGAAGATGGGCTAGTCCAAAACCTGTCGGTATTGTCAGATTTCTAACTACCAGCTGTAAGTAACAGCAACATAGAAGAAAAGTAATTTATGGCTCATTTTACTCTGGGAGAAATGTACTTACTATTTGTATGTGTTTTACATTTTATGGTTTTCGCGACAGTTTCTCTTTAAGTAGTTGATGCATTTTTGTGTGCAGAACAAAAACTGACATCCTGCAGGATAATGCTGCAAGTTTTCTCTATCAATTACATTAGCTACTGGGAAAAAACACTTGCGGTTTCCTGCATAGAAACATACTTGGTGTGCAGGACATGTATGCAGAAAAACACATTCAGAAAACTGAAAGACAAGTGGCAGTGGCTGGATAGTGTAATGGTTAAGGGCTCTGCCTCTGACACAGGTGATCTAGGTGAATCTTGGGTGCTGCCTATTCAGTAAGCCAGCACTTATTCAGTAGGAGACCTTGGGCAAGTTTACCTAACACCACTGCTGCCTATAGAGCATGTCCTAGTGTCTGCAGCTCTGGTGCTTTGAGTCCGTCAGGAGAAAAGTGCGAAATAAATGTTCTGTTTGTTTGTTTGTAAGTGTGTTCCCTGCCTGAGGGTTCCTGGACGGGAGTCTCACATCCACATCACATACAGGGTCGCACTTATTTGAATTGTGTGCATTTTAGAAAACGCATGTAAAAACACACATGATGATAGTCTATGGGCCGCACAAAAAACGCATGGTATGCGTTTTTTTATTTGTTTTTAGATTCGTTTTAAAAACGCTTAACAAGTTCATTCTTTCTGCATACTGTATGCAGAACACATGCATTCTGCATGCAATGGTGAAAAAAATGAATGCATTTTGCATGTGTTTTGCATGCGTTTTTGTGCAAATAAGGTAAAAACTAATTTGAAAATTATTTATATTTACTTGCTAAATATGAATATTAATGAGAAAATGCAAATGTAAACGCATGAAAAATGCATAAATCGCACATGAAAAAACACAAACACAGGAAAAACGCCCATAGCAGAAAACTGATAGTTTTTCGCATGGACAAGTTTGACCTTAGCCTAAAGGTTCCTGGACATGAGTCTTATGTCCAGCACTAAAAGCTGCCTTGATGGTGCATGCACATTGCACACATGCGCCCCACACGTGCACCTGCACACCCTCACCGCTCATGCACGTGCACACTCACGCACTCATCAAATGGGGAATTATTGCTGCTACCAGCAGCTAGTCATGTGTATGTTTATTCTGTGTCTATACTCCGGTCATAGGCTGGTACTTCTTTTGTAGCCAAAGGCTATTTTGGGGCAAAGAAGCCAATTAACCTACAAGAATATTATTTGGATGTGGGCGGAAACCCACTCCAACGCAGGAAGAATATACAAACTGGATGCTGATAGTGTTCAGAATAGGAAGAGAGCTTAGTACTCTAATGACGTAAGGCAAGAGGGTTGCGTACATGTAAAAAAGGAGCCTGGAAAAAAAAGGGGGCCAGATATTGCCACTAGTAGAATATCAGTAAAATTCCAAATATTCTACTACTTAATTCCGATAGTAAAATATTAGTGATCTTTACTGATATTTTACTTTGACCTAACCTAACCCTACTCTCACACAGACCCCTCCCTCTACCGATGCCAACCCCAGTGGTGCCTAAACTCAACACCCCACCCCTGCACCTAACTTTAACACACAAACACAGGGTGGTGCCTAGCCTCAACCCCTAAGGACCCTCACGCGCCTAACACTTAAAACCCCTGCCACTTCACACAAATTATTTATAGCCACAGTTTGCATAGCTATATTTACTGCGCTTTTTTCATGAATATTGCCTTTATTCTAAGTATTTTGCACTGCCACCCATGGCAGCACCCTTTCTACCAGGGTGCCTGTGGTACCCTTTTTCTGCATTGAAGAGTGCTAGCTTCTACACCACTATGTATCATACACCAAATGCTTCAGGGTGCTATGAGGCATTTTCCATCCAGGCCGCTCAATTATCTAGCACATTAGTCCCTTTGGGGCTGCAGGGAAAGATTGGGTGACATTTTGTGATTGCAGGCAGACAGGGAGAATTGTTCTATGTCAATCACTTGATCAATGATTGGTTTCCCCTCCTTCACTTACATATGAACAGCTTCACACCACAACAGCTTGGCTTCTCCTAAAACAACCCTCACCCACCCATCACCTTTCACCAAAGCCTCTTGGTTCAATTTGCCTCCTAAAACAAATGGCCTCAGTCTTCTCTAGTGGATCTCCATGAAACATTGCTTAACATGAGCCACAGACCTTACAGTTCCCATTATGGTAGACTTATCTTCCATGCTGACTGTGCCTCCACTGCTGCTACTGCTTTTCAAGGACGACTTATAATGTATCGCAAAATGCGCAGAAACAGCCTAGTTACTCAAGGGAAATCCCCTAAAACTGCTGGAATCTTTTGGCATCCTTGAAAGAAATGTAATACAGCCCAACTGACAGTACATTTCTGCTCCAGAATCACCCTGAAGTTGTTTTTCACACTCTTCTCATCATATGGCCGCTAGGCCATCTATGTTTTTTTCTACATCCTGTTACAGTTGGATCACATTTGATGTGTGGTAATATTTGTGTCTTCTTTTCCCATTCTTCGTTTACCATTTTTTCTCCTAAGATTCTTCTTAAATCCTTTCTTTCCCACCTATTGAGTCTATCCACTTCAGCTTTTGTTAGTACTCAGATCTTCACTGCATATGTATTAAGTTTGAGAATCATTCTATAAATCTGAATTTTAGATTTCTGTGACATCACCTCAAGTCCTCCATCTCATAATCGTCTTTAATGAATAATAACATTTTTCTCCAGGAGCCAGTCTACCCTTTATTCCCTCGGACAAATCATTATCCTCAATTATAAAAGGAACTAAGCTGCAGAGGAGTTTTAGCTAATACTGAGGGATCTACCTGAATGTTTCAGCACCAAATAAATGAATGGATCTCTTAAAATTCAGTTATAATTGTTTGACCAGAAAAAAAATACCATGGAGCTACCAAAGGACTATTTCCTTCTGTAGACATGTCAGGGAACAAGAAGAGGCACAAGAAGCTGGTAAGAGAGCAGATAGTGAAGATGGTGTGTATTGTGCACAGTGTACAGGAGGATTATATGAAGAGGAACTGAAACTGAATGGCAACATGGTGACCAAGGCCATACAGTGGTTTAACAGGACAGGTTCCACTCAGAACAGGCCTCACCACGGTCGACCAATAAAGTTGAGTGCACATGTTCAGCATAATTTTCAGAGGTTGTCTTTTGCAAAAAGACATGCATGAGTGCTGGCAGCATTGCCTGATGAGACCAAGACAAACTTATTTGATTCAAATGGTATTGAGTGTGTGTGGGGGCCACCAGGTGAAGAGTACAAGGACGAGGGTCATGGTTCGGGGCAGCATAAGCACTGCCGGCACTGAGGAGCTACAGTTCATTGAGGGAACCATGAATGCCAACATTTACTGTGACAGACTAAAGCAGAGCCTGATCCCCTCCCTTAGGAAACTTAGCCACAACATGATAATGGCATCAAAAACCCCTCCAAGATGACCACTGCCTTGCTAAATAAACTGGGGGTAAAGGTGCTGTACTGGCCAAGCATTTCTCCAGGTCTAACCCCTATAGAGCATCTGTGGGGAATCCTCAAATGGAAGGGGGAGGAGTGCAAGGTCTCTAACATCCACCAGCTTCATCATGGAGTGGAAGAGGATTCCAGTGGTAACACATGAGGATCTAGTGAACTCCATGCCCAAGAGAGTTAATGCAGTGCTTGAAAATAATGGTGGGAACACAAAACATTGACACTTTGGGCAGAATTTTGACATTTTTCACTTAGGTTTGTGCTCACTTTTGGTGCCAGCAATTTAGACATTAACCACTTGAGGACCTAGCCTTTACCCCCCCTTAAGGACCAGCGCTGTTTTTTTCAGATCTGTGCTGGGTGGGCTCTACAGCCCCCAGCACAGATCAAGTGACAGGCAGAGTGACCAGATCGCCCCCTTTTTTCCCCACTAGGGGGATGATGTGCTGGGGGGGTCTGATCGCTCCTGCATGCTGTGGGTGGCGGGGGGGGGCACCTCAAAGCCCCCTCCACCGCAAGATTCCCCCTCTCCCTCTCCTCCCTCCCTGCCCGAGAGATCGGAGGCTGCACAGGAACGGATCTGCCCTGTGCAGCCTCTAACAGGCTCCCCGCTGTCATGTGACAGCGATCCCCGGCCGCTGATTGGCCGGGGATCGCTGATCTACTACAACGCTGCTACTGTAGCAGCGTTGTAAAAATGTAAACAAAGCGGATTATTTCCGTTTGTGTTTACATTTAGACTGCGAGCTGCGATCGGCGGCCCGCAGGCTATTCACGGAGCCCCCCGACGTGAAATGACAGGAAACAGCCGCTCGCGTGAGCGGCTGTTTCCTGATTAATTAGCCTGCAGCCGGCGATGCAGATCTGCGTCACTGGTCCTGCAGCTGCCACTTTGCCGACGCGCGTTATGAGTGCGCGGTCGGCAAGTGGTTAATCACTTTGTGTAGAGTTATTTTGAAGGGACAGCAAATTTACACTGTTATACAAGATGTACACTGACTACACTACCTTGGATCAAAGTATCATATCTTCAGTATTGTTTCATGAAAAGATATAATAAAATATTAAAAAAAAAAGGCATATAATATTCCCTAGGAGGACACTCAAATCAATTACTGACTGCCACACTTTACCCATGTGTGTAGATTCTATCACCTACTGTTTCTGACCCTACTGCCACATACTGGTCTTGATTCACTAAACTTATCATGCTGACACAGCACAAGTTAATTCTAGGACGTGCATGCTATGGGCAGACCTGGCAGCGTAGTGGGTGCTCTTAAATTATGTGCGATCACTGCAAGTGCCACTCGCCCATAGGCAAATGCAGGGGGGGATTACAGCTGCCCAGAATCCCCCCTCAGAACTGGGCCTTTGCAGTGTCTGGGGACAGGCACAAGTTGAGACACCAGAATATCTGCAGGCATCCTGCAGCTGACAGCCCAACACCCTCTCTTTCCCTGCTACTGTTGACTTTGAATGTAGCAGCAGCATGTGTACAGAGCATGGAGCAGCAGCGTGTGTATAGAGCATGGAGCAGCAGCATGTGTTCAGAGCATAAAGCAGCAGCGTGTGTATAGAGCATGGAGCAGCAGCATGTGTTCAGAGCATAAAGCAGCAGTGTGTGTATAGAGCATGGAGCAGCAGCATGTGTTCAGAGCATAAAGCAGCAGCGTGTGTACAGAGCATGCAGCAGTTCTGGGGAACTTAACAGAGTCAGGTATGTGCACAGCCCTCTGCCCTGCTGTGTGAATGCTTTACTTTTTCCTTCAATACCAATGTCGGCTGTCCTCATTATTATCTGTATCCAAACTGCTCCTGATCAATCCCATTGTCGGTCAGTCGGTCAGACAGGAAATTGCATTATGTGTACCCAGCATGATATCCTACCATATTATTATATTGTTCTGTACGTGGCTGAGGGAGACCTTTCACATATCTCCCCTTTGAAAATCCCGGGTTTGTCTCTGGCACTGTACTGCATCACCATCACAATACTTCACTAGAGTGGCCGCTACTGCGTTAATTAACTTAGTACTGCAAACTTATCTTTCTATCTTTTATAGTTTTTGAGATATTCAAGCACAAATGAGTACACACACAGCACTACCCATTACTCGTTTCATGCCTGTAGATTGTTGTACGTGGGCTCAGTCATGTTATAGTTTTGGAGAAAATAACTGCTTTTATCTTCAAAATGAAAGCAACACAAATCTTAATTTTTGCGGCACAAATGTAGCACTAACCAAACATGATGGCATTTTTATCTATGCAGATTGTAGGGGGGCCAACTTCATGGAACCCTCCAAGCTACAATTAGCAATATGACCTAGGGTTGGTTCCGACAGACGTCTGAAATGGCTGCCCGCAGCAGCAGCCCGGTGTCTCGTTCCAAATGTTTTTTGGCAAGCTGGCAGAAAAACATTTGTCGGCTTTTGGTGGCGCTTCCGGTCATGCAGCGTTTTTTATCCCTGCAGTGGTACATGGAAGATTGGCGGTAAATGATCCTGGGAGCTACATTTTTCTTCAATCATCAGCTAAGCGCTGGGCAGACTACGGCACAAATCAGGATCAAAACGCAAATGATAGTGAACACTGGTAAGTGATTGTGCAGACGGCTATCTATTTATCTGAATGGACAAGCGCCAAGGCTGACGTTTAAACGCTGCATATCCGTCCGTGTGAACCAGCCCTTATTCCGTGCACTTTGTAAAGCACTGCAGAAGATGAGTTAGGGCTGTATAAATGTATTGCAGTTTGCTAGAGTTTTTTGTACTGATTTCTTGTAAAAGAGAAAGAGCGAGAGAGACAGTTTGCTCAGCACACAGAGTGATGCAACCCGACATAGATGTGATGATTGAAACCACATTGCAGGTCAGTCCTGACAGTTTTTATCTAGGCTGCCTACAATGCAGCTCTTTTCATCTGCAGCTGGGATAGAATTACTTTAGATCTATCATCTTCTTTTGGCAGCATTCACAGGGTCTATAAAGAAAGCAGAGATACTGATGTCTGAATTAATAATAGTGTTTACCTCTAGTTTTTTTGCTCTGAACTAAGGGGGAACTGAATTGACCCTTTTTAAAGTGGACCTACCACCTATTCACAGCAAGACAGATTATGAAGTGAATACAGACAGATTGAAGGTTCCAGTCTCTATAGTCTTCCATGACCACATTTTTATTTTTTTGCTACACAGTGTCCTGCAGCTAGCTAAATAGGTATAAGTATATTAAACATTTAAGAGCATATTACAGGTCAGCTTCGCCAGTTCTAGAAGGATTCTATGTACTATGGTACTAATTTACAAGTAGTTGTATTTCCCTAATGGATTTCCCCTAAAGAGCATAATGAGGCAGCACATACCCCAAGATAACATAATGAGGCAGCACATACCCCAAGATAACATAATGAGGCAGCACATACCCCAAGATAACATAATGAGGCAGCATGTACCCCCACCTCACTCAACCCCTCCAAAAAGTGGATAATTTGGCTAATGGACAATTAGAGTGCCCCATAGGCACTAATGCAAATATCGGCTATATGCAGATATTTAGGTGCCCGATAAATAGTGGTTATCGGGCCTGTGTAACTGAAGTTTTTCCTTTTTAAAAATTAGACCATTATAGTTTTTTTAATTTTTTTGTCTTTTGTATTTGCAAATTTTTCATTTTTGAAAATTATTATTTTTGAAATGTATCATTTTGAAAAGTATAAGCTTAGGAAGGAAGGTTTTAGGGTTAGGCATCAGGAAGGGTTTTTTGGGGGGTTAGGCATCAGGAACAGGGGTTTTAAAGTGAAATTGTCAGCCAAAATCAAATTCCATTAGGGTTTTTGGGGTTAGGCATCAGGAAGAGGAGTTTTAAAGCGGGATTGTTAGTCAAAATCAAATTCCATTTAAACACTGCACTGTGTTTATATTGCTGCCAGGAATCTCACCCTGCAGTGCAAGCTCTTGTAACGATTGGGGAATTATTTCTGTGGTCAGCGCACAAGATGCGCGCTGACACTGCGGAAATCCTCCACAAGTGTATAAAATAACAGAACCCAGCTATGGTGCTATGCACCTGTAGAGGGAAATTCCCACCGGCAGATGGAGTTGTGGAGTGCAGAGGAATAAACCCTCTGCACTGCCACAGATGCCAGATGGGAATTGTACGAGGTGAAGCAATATAGGGCAAGATAGACCTTGGAGAGAGAGAGAGCACAGAGACAGAATGTATGTGTGTCCACCAATCTAGTCGCCACCCGGCGACGGTGAACACACAACAACTAAAACCAAGTGGGAACGCAATCGCAAGAATGGCGGTTGCTAATAGCAACACCAGACTGAGTAATACAGAGCAAAGGAAGAGAATAAAGACAGAACTGATAACAAACAGTAATCCAACACACAGAAGCAGACAGGACTAGCTACACGCGGTCGCCACACGAGAAGCGCAACAGCGACAAAGCGTACCAACCCTGACTAACCAAAGAAGCACAAAAACAAAAGAGAACGCGAATGCTTGCTAAACGGTTACCTCACCGAAACGACAGCAAGCGTTCGTTCCAGACAGACAGACAGATGGAGCAGCCAGTAGCAACCGCTGCTCTGGCTACACTCCTAAGGCAGAATACAGAAGGAACCACCGCCTCTACCGCTAGGGCGAATGCGATCCAAACAGACAGATGGAGCAACCAGTAGCAACCGCTGCTCTGGCTACACTCCCAGACATAGTACAGAAGAAACCACCACCTCTACCGCTAGGGCGAATGCGATCCCAACAGACAGAACGATTTCTTGTCGACCGCCGCTGGTGACAAGACAATCGCAACAGATAGACAGTACAAAGCAATACAGGTAACAAACAACCTGACTATGCTAGCAGGAATGCTAGGGCACTCCCAAGGAACTACTCTAAGATAGCAATATTAGCAAACAGTAAGCAAAGGGCTGAGACTCCAGGTAAGTTAGCAGGAACAAACCATCATGACCAGCAAGGAATTCTGGGAGGAAATGGTATTTATACTGCAAGCCATCAGAGGAAGCAGCTAAGCAATTTGCATGACAAGTGGATGCAAATTCCTCACCAGAACAGCAACTCTGCAGCTTGCAGAGTGGAGACAGGTCTCTTTTCCAGGGACCTGCAGCACTCAGACCAAACAAATGGTCAAAAAGCTGTCTGCCTGTGCAGACAGCCGAGCAGATCATTACAGCTCTCCAATCTATTCAGAAATGTCTCTGCTGTAATTATCTTATCTCAGTATACCAAGCTCTATTGTGTTACTGTTGCCAAAGACAGTGAGAGAGGGAAGCTTGACATCTCCCCTCCCACATTACTGCTTCTCTCTGATTGGGCTGAGTGACAGGCAGAGGCTGAAATCTGATGCTGTACTCACACGTGGTTAGAAAGCAAACCAGAATGACACAACAGATTGGAGGAGAAGGGAGATTGGAGGAGAAGGGAAGAAATGACTAGGGATGAGCTCTCGGAATCCGAGTTCCGATTTTCGCATTGAAATTCGGCAGTTCCGAGTACCACATTCTGTTTTCCATTGAACTCAATAGCGCCAACTTCCGCAGGTAATTGTAATTTACCTAAACATGCTATTATTACCAAATTTGCTATATATTAAGAAAATGAGTCAGAACATGGTAAAAAAAATTGTGAAAAGACCTTATAGTTTTCAGAAAATTGATTTCAAAGTTTCATAGGAAAAATGTTTTTTAAACTATGTAAAATGACACTTTGATGCGGGACACAGTACTGCATTCCGCATTCTGTATACATATTGTATACATTTCATAAAAACAGGCAGCGTGGGGTCCCTCCTCCTGAACCTCCTTAACCCCATGTCCCCCATGCAGACTGGGATAACCAGAATGCAGAGCATGGCATGGGGGGCGTGGGGCTCCGCACCCTGAGCTAGGCCAACCCGCATGGTCCGTGGTATGGGTAACTCTGGATGAGAAGGTCGGCCAAGCCTTCCCCTCCCCACAGACCCCTTGTCCGATCTATGGACAAGGGGCTCTTCCCCACCTTCGGTGCCCCAGAAGGAGGTGGGGGCCACCGACGTCCTGGGGGGATTCATAGTGGCATCTGGGGATCCCCTTTAACAAGCGGATCCCTGGAGGCCTGCCCCTTCCCCAGGAGAAATGAGTATAGGGGTACTCACATACCCCTTACCCATTTCCGAAAAAAGTGTCAAAAAAGAAATAAAAACACGATAACGAAAAAAGTCCTTTATTGTTCTAAATTAACCAGGGATACTTAACTTGCGATAATCCCACGCCAGTATCATCAGAAGTGGTCCCACAACAGTATCCTCTCTGGAGGTCTCACCACTCTCCCACACCGACGAACTCCTGCTGCTGAATGGCCATAGCCTCTGCATCTGTATAGCAACACGAAAATTTTGCTTTTAAAAAACACATTTTTGGCAAATACTGGCACAAACAATATTGTGGTAATGATAGCATGTACAGGGGCTTTACAATTAGCAGCGAAATTTTGCACCATTCAGGTCAATAGAAAATGCCCTCGGAACATGAAAATTCGGAAAACGAAATTCCGTATTTGCCTGCAGAACAAGAAATTTTGCCGAAATCTAAATTTGGCTGTTCCGATCAATCCTGGAAATGACATCAGGATTTAGCTTCAGGGAAAAAGACATGGAGACTGCCGGGAACAAACAGAGTTCTCTTCATTTACTATATAAAATTAACTGAAAAAAAACGTGGACAGTACAATACATGTGTTATGTAAGTAGATCAAGTATTTATTTACTTATATATGTGGGTTTTTTCCTGGCATAGTATGGCTGGCCCTGCTGCTTTAAGGTTAGGCATCGGAGGGGGAGGGTTCTATGTGGGTTAGGCTTAGTTGTAGTTAGAGATCGATAATATTTACCACCGTCATTACCACTGTAAGGGCTTGATTCATAAAGCAGTGCTAACTAATTAAACGGGCGTGCTAAACAGTTAGCATGTGAAGTGCTGTGCGTGGACTTTTGCGCACGCAAAGTCCCGTGGCCATTTGCGCACGCCAATTCCCACGTCCATTTGCGCACAGTAACGCTGACTTTTGCGTGCAATCGGCGCCCGATCGTGCGCAAAAGTCCATGTTATTGCGCCCAAAAGTCAGCGCACGGCACTTCACGTGCTAACTGTTTAGCACGCCCGTGCTAACAGTTAGCACCTGTTTGTGAATCAAGGCCTAAATATTTTTTAGTTTTCATTTTGCGCTCTGTTCACAATGGTATTCATCATTTAGACGTATATGGGCTTCACCTGTCGCCCATTTTTCCTCTCGCCACTATTTCATGCACGACTCTATTTTGCTAATCATGAGCCTTGATGTTGTTATACAGCACATGCACACACTGTAATTCAGTATTTTGAATGGGGTATGTTCTACGTATCCCTAATGAGGGGTCCCTACATATTGTATATGTCTCAATGGGTTTTATGGATTATTTTTATTATTAAATTATTCTGTATAAACATTTTAGCTCATCCGAACATAATGCAGTAGTGGATTTTTACAGCTTTGGTCTGGAGTTTAGTACAGTTTTAGCAATTAAAGTGAACCCAAGGTGAAAATAAATGTATGAGATAAACAATTGTATTTATCCTCCTACTCCTAAAAATGAGCTTTTTTCAGCTACCCCATGGATTTATTTTATATTTGAACATTTTTTTGAGTAGAATGAATGTTTTTTTGTCTCTGCTCAGTGGCAGCCTATTCAGTGGTTCTGAATAAAAATACATGAACACACAGTATGGTCACACAAATTTGAAGTGACATGGTAACAGCACATGTTGATCACACAGCAGGCAGTGACCAGCCAAGGCGTATTGGCACAAATCCTAATTTTTAGGGGGCACATGGAGATCACCTACAACACACAGTACAGTCAGTCACACTGTTTAAGTGAAATGGTAACAGTCAATACACGGTGATCACACTGTAGGCAGTGACCAGTAAAGGGGTATTGTCACAAATACAACAACTTGGGCTACCAAGGACTCTGCAGTTTAAACTATGCAATTATAACCGATATTACTTAATAAGAAGGACCAGTGAACTTGGTACAGCCATAATAGACCACAAAAACCTTATAGAACAAACAAATTGGCCATTGACACATTACATCGTGGTACAAATAATCAATTCTTTATTGCACATTTTCCTCAATAAGCAAGAGGCTCCTCATAGGAACCACTACACAGATAGAATTAAAAACCTTTTTCTGTGCATAAAATAAGTGGAAATTTTAAACCTAGGAGCCAACCCGTAATTCCTGTATATGTTAATTACCTAGGCTTGTGTGCATGGAGTCCATCAATGAACTTGATCATACTGCTCCATGCACCCAAGCCCAGTCTGCCTAGCTGTCACATGCACACGCCATAAATACATGCACACAGCAGCTGCCTCCCCCTATCAGGAATGAGGCCTATTGTGAAGATACAGTGCTGCAGCAAGTACCGTTGGCCGTATATGTTATTCACAGTTGTTTAAATTTCTGGTTAGGAGGCAGTACATCGTTAGTCAATTTCCTCCAATCGACATGCAATGTGAAAAAATTTAGAGTATACTTGCGGTAGTCCGCCTTTCTTGCGCTCCTCACTTCACTCAGCGTATTTCAGATAGCCGGGTAGTTTTTCAATAGCCACCGCTTTGGGCTGTCAATCAGATCTGTGAACGAACTCCCAGGCTCCGTTTGCGAGGTATTAAGCGCCAAGTGCCCTTGGATGTTTGTGTAGCATCCAGGGACGGCGATACTCACTCCTCCTGTTTGTACTTAGCGGCAGGTACTATGCATACTCCGGTCGGCGATTACGGTGTTAGACAGCGGGAACATGTGTGAGCGTGCCATGCAGTGGCTGGCTCCTCCCACCTACACATTTTGCGTCACGTGACGCTTCTTCAGGGCCCTGTCAAGTACCTGCTGCTAAGTACAAGCAGGAGGAGTGAGTATCGCCAGCCCTGGATGCTACACAAACATCCAAGTGCACTTGGCGCTTAATACCTCGCAAGCGGAGCCCAGGAGTTCATTCGGCAAAGTACATGTGTTGCTGAAGCCGAGTATGGACTATCTGATTGATAGCCCAAAGTGGTGGCCATTGAAAAACTACCCAGCTATCTGAAATACGCTGAGTGAAGTGAGGAGCGCAAGAAAGGCAGACTACCGCAAGTATACTCTACGTTTTTTCACATTGCATGTCAATTGGAGGAAATTGACTAACGATGTACTGCCTCCTAACCAGAAATTTAAACAATTGTGAATAACATAGATGGCCAACGGTACTTGCTGCAGCACTGTATCTTCACAATAGGCCTCATCCCTGATAGGGGAAAGCAGTTGCTGTGTGCATGTATGTATGGTGTGTGCGTGTGACAGCTAGGCAGACTGGGCTTGGGTGCATAGAGCAGTATGATCAAGTTGATTGATGGACTCCATGCACACAAACCTAGGTAATCAACATATACAGGAATGGCGGGTTGGCTTCTAGGCTTTAAATTTCCACTTATTTCTGTACAGAAAAAGGTTTTTAATTCTATCTGTGTAGTGGTTCCTATGAGGAGCCTCTTGCTTGTTGAGAAAAATGTGCAATAAAGAATTGATTATTTGTACCAGGATGTAATGATGTCAATGGCCAATTTGTTCTATAAGGTTTTTGTGGTATTGTCACAAGTGCCTGTGTTTTTTGGCACACTGATATCACAGTACGGTTGGTCAAATGGGTGTTGCTGTGATGCTGTGTGGGGCTAACAAAGCGTGCGGCATGCCACCAATGGCAGACACTATCAGGAAGATTCCCAAAGCACCGTGCTACTGCCCACAAGGAGTGTAGGATAAAATCAGCGCACTCATGCTGCATGTGGTACTGTTGCACAGCCTGCACTCTTAAGAACTTCTTATGGGAGACTGATAAAACTGATTTTACTAACCGGAAGATTATCCAAGCCCCTCACAGCCGTCTCAGGCCCGGTCCTCCACCTTGTCCCACTGGCCCCCCGTAAAAATTGCGACCCCCGGCCGTCAGTGGGTCAGCTCTTCTGAGGCATTCATGCCTGTGCGTCCCTGCTCCTGCGCAGTAGTTGTGTGCAGGCGCAGTACGCGCCAGATGATGTGGACGTGCAGCCCAGAAGAGCTGACCCGGCAGCTGGGTCGCGACCTTAACGGGTGGCCAGCGGGACAACGAGGGAGTCCTTCAACTTACGCATGCTCCTTGTATTTGCCACGCAATGTAATGTAGTGTGAATCAACCTGTAAATCACTATTGCGCAGTGAAGGTGGGCTATAACGGTGACGCAGCCACACACAGTATGGTCCCACACAGATGTTGAAGTGACATGGTAACAGTCAGTACACTTTGATCACACAACAGGCAGTGACCAGCAAAGGGGTATTTGTCACAAATGTCTGTCATGCTATTTTTTGGGCACACACACTGATTCCACTGATAACACAGCACAGTCGGTCGCACGGGTGTTGTGGTGACGCTGTGTGGGAGTAACACAGCACACATCGTGCCACAAATGTCAGACACTAAATTAGAGACAGTGGGCTATAATGGTAATGCAGCAAAACACAACACTTTATATGGGGGTGATGCGTTGCTACATTACACCACACCACAAAAAAACAAATAACAAATAAATACAGCAAGGTCAATGTCACTGTCAGTCCTCAAAAAGACTTTTGTGGTCAGGTAGAGTCCTCAAAAGGACTATTGTGGAGACTCTACCTGGTGAAGTACAAGTAGCAGAGAACCTAGGAGGCAGCTACAAAGCCCAATATCAAACACAACAGTCTATCTCTCACTGTCCCTCTATCTGCAGCAGCACCTCTCCCTACACTGACTAACACAGAATGAATACGGCCACCAGGATTGTGCCTATTAGAGGGGGGGGAGTGGCCTGGGTGGTAATCATGTCTGATTGGCCATCTTGTCCCATCTGAATTCAGGGTGAAGGGTAAAAAAATGTCACTATGGGAAAGTATAGGGTGGGCGTGAATGGCCCACATCATTAGTGCTGCTCGCGAGCACGCAAGAAGTGCACGTTCACCAGCAACCATTTGCTGGCAAACATGGTCGGCCATCCCCATCAATATGATTGGGAGCGTGTGAAGGAAAGAGGGAGAAAGAAGCAGGGAACTCCAGCTTCTGAAGAATATAACAGCTGCCACCCAGGAAGACCCAGCCTTGCCGATCATTAATGATCCACGCAGACACAGTCTCTAAGGTCTGACAAGACTTTTATCTATATTTGGGACTGAAACAGGTTCCATAACAATAACCATTGTGGGCTTTTCGTTCTCCCAATCTATGTATAACAATTAAAATATATTTTATTGAAGGTAATTTAAGGCAAACACCAAAAAAAAGTATTCTGTTTTTTGTTTTTTTTAATGTGGTGCCATTGTGCTGCAATTTTCTCTTAAAGAGAACCCGAGGTGGGGTTCTGACAATGCTATCCACATACAGAGGCTGGGACTGCTTATATTGCCCAGCCCCTGTTGCTATCCAGATCCCTCCTAAGTTCCCCCTGCGCTCTGCTATCCCCTATAAATCACAGCCCGCTGCCGATGCGCAGTGTGTCACAGCGGGCTGTGTTTACCTCTGTACTGTCAGTCTGTGTGCTCCCCCGGCTCCTGCATAGCTCCGGTCCCCGCCCGCATCCCTTCCCTCCCTGCTGATTGGAGGGAAGAGACGCGGGCTAAGACCGGAACTGTGCAGGAGACGGGGGAACACGCAGACTGACAGTACAGATGTGAACACAGCCCGCACAGCGCGACTGTGATTTATGGGGGACAGCAGAGCGCAAGGGGAACTTAGGGGGATCTGGATAGCAACAGAGGCTGGGCAATATAAGCAGACCCAGCCTCTGTATGTGGATAGCATTGTCAGAACCCCACTTCGGGAGTCGGGTTCTCTTTAAATGAAGCTGTCCATAAGGGAGCTTCATAATGGTGTGTGCCAAGGCACCATTACTTACCTACGGGGTGCTGCTCTTTTAGCCCCGGCCCATACGACATGTGCCATCTTCTTCACCCAACCGTCAGCTTCTGCCATCATTTGTAATTCCAGGCGGTGTCACGTGCACACCGCAATGCATGCTGGGGATGTACTCCCTGAATGCAAGTACAGCTCTGTACTCCAATCTCTCAGGCTACATTTCATGAATGCCGCTGGGAATTACACATGCCGGCGCTAGTAGTGTTGAGGTCAAACTTCACATAATCGTAATTCCCAATTACAATGCAAAATCTTAATGCAACATTTCTAGCAAATTCGTAATTCATTTTGTGTATAACTGTAATTATGTTGTGTAATTTCACACTTTCATTTTTCAAAAAGACCTTGTCTTTTCTGAGAAAATCAATTTTAAAAAATTCAAAGAAAAAGTGTTTTGTTTAAACTCGGTAAAATGATATTTTGCTCTGACACTCTTTAATAGAGTTCTGTATACACATTTTAAACATTTTAAAGGGACACTTAAGTCAAACAAAAAAAATGATTTTTACTCACCTAGGGCTTCCAATAGCCCCCTGCAGCTGTCTGGTACCCTCACCGTCTCCCTCCGATCCTCAGCAGCCACTTCCTGTTTCGGTGACAGGAGCTGACAGGCTGGGGACACGAGTGATTCTTCGCGTTCCCAGACACATTAGCACCCTCTATGCTGCTATATGGTATATGATATATGCTATAGCAGCATAGATGGCGCTATTGTGGCCAGGAACGCGAAGAATCACTTTGCATCCCCAGCCTGTCAGCTCCTGTCACCGAAACAGGAAGTGGCTGCCGGCGGGGCCAGGAGGATCGGAGGGAGACGGCGAGGGCACCGGACAGCTGCAGGGGGCTATTGGAAGCCCCAGGTGAGTAAAACTCTTTTTTTTGTTAGACTTAAGTGTCCCTATAAAGGACTTACGAGGTGACATGGGACATTATGAGATAGACATGTGTATGTACAGTGCATAGCACACAAATAACTACGCTGTGTTCCTTTTTTTCTTTCTCTGCCTGAAAAAGTTAAACATCAAGTATGCAAGTGACTGTTTCTGTCTGGGTCGAGACCGGGTTGGACTGGGTCAGACTATAGCATAGCCCTCAGTGATAAGTAATTACAGTCATAAATGTTTTTCTGTCAGTAAATGGCTTTTAAAAGCAGGAAAGAGATAAAAAGGGTCAATAATTCATAGATTTGAGCTCTGGCATACTGCAATGAATGTGTCATTGAGCAGAGACAATGAAACAGTAAAAACTTAAAAACTAGATTTAAATATAAAATAAAACTGTGGGATATCTAAAAAAAAAGTCATTTTTAGGAGAAGTAGGATAGATATAATTGTTTTTGTCAGAAGTTTATTTTCACCTCGTAAGTCCTTTAAGAACATTTACAGCAAAGGTTCTCCACTCCCAAGCCTCTTTAAACCATACTCACCTATGCAGGCTAGTATAGGTAGAATTCAGAACCCATTCTACTTGGGGCTTGACACCCTATGCTATGCCAGACCGCGAGGCCTCCCCCAAAGCTACTTCCCCACCTCTAATGCCCTCTATAAAATAAGTATACAGAACTTGGAACTCAGTATGTATGGCAGCAAAATGTAATTTTACTGAGTTTAAAAAAAACATTTAATAACTAGAAGACTTTTTTTTTTTTTATTTGTTCCCACTACTATGCCTATTTACTCCAACATTTCTGGTTTAGATGTACATTTCTTTTCACAATTTAAGCATAAAATCATTTACGACTGCTACATTTGTAATTTCGAGTTACATGTGGAATTTGGAAATGGATTAAGCAAACTCAATTACATTTTGAAATTGTAATTACGGGTAATCATAACTGCCAAATTTTAGGTGAACATTACGGTAATTACTGGTTCACAGTGGAAACATTTCTCTCATTTTCTGTCCCTGGGACCTCCACGGCTTTAATATGACCCTGGATGGTCCTAAACACAGGAAATGATAAATGTTCTAACACTTTCATACACTATAAAAACAAGTTATTTGTTACTGTTTCTGTTGTCGAAAAGGAAATTCTCCTAGATGAGGGGACTAATATTGTCTGTCTGTGAATGGTGCTCAGGAAAATTCAACAAACTCAGGAGTTCTGCTCTTTACTGCACAACTCCTGTGTCTTATCACTGCAGCTAGCATGTCCCGCTCATCATACAGAGGACAGGATCATTAGGTGACAGCAGATGTACCAGAGGACTTTGTGGCTGTCATCATACTGCACTCCTAGGAGGTGATGGAGATGCAGGGAACTCTGGAATTCAGGCAGCAGACAATATGCACAGAGCAAAGCAGGGCGGCTGCAGATCAGAAGAGATAATTTGCTTTGACATGTGACCTCTCATCTCTTCGAGTCCTGCCACCCTTCTGCTTTTACTGCCCAATGCAAGACCTTTCCTGGCCTTCCCTGAAATCCAGCCCTGCAAACAGCAATACAAAAACAGAACCAGGAAAAAAAATATTGAGTTGGGCTTAAACTTTTACACAACAGTTTTCATTCCTATGTGAAATAAAAAGGCTGGATACTATTTATTGTATTATACCACTCCAGAGAACAAAAATTCATAAAGCGTAGGACAAAGGCACAAAATCTGCACAAAACTTCTACTCAAAGTCTTTAGCTTCATAAAATCACACTTGGGAAAATATAGGCAGCAAAAGCTGCAAATCATTGCTTTAAAAAACACATTTATATTCAATGTTCCTCTATGGTATTAATAGACAAGCAAAAGGATCTGTTATATTGACTCATGAATTGAGTGTATCTGGTCAGATTCAAATGCCAACAGCTGTTTCATAGTTTCAAACCACTTTGTCATAGCGTGGAAACATATTACATCTGAGTGACTAATTTATTATGAAAAAGAGCATTATGTTGCCTGCTTTTTTATTGAACACATCTTACAAACTGCATAGACTTAAAAAGGATCTATACACAAAATATACTGTACTTATACTGTACTGTAAGTTAAAGAGACTCTGTAATAATAAAAAAAAAAACTCTAGGGGATACTTACCTTGGGAGGGGGAAATCTCTGGATCCTAATGAGGCTTCCCCATCCTCCTAAGCCTCAGGAATCCAGCGGTGGCTCCTCTAAAACTACAGCCAACAAAGGATGTCAGCTGTGGTGCAGCCGGAGCAGTAGCAGCGGCAGTATTTACCTTTCTTGTACCAGCGCAGTAGCGTTTCACGATCTGGCTCAGGCAGAAATAGCTGAGCCTGATCAGATCTAGTGTTGGGCGAACAGTGTTCGCCACTGTTCGGGTTCTGCAGAACATCACCCTGTTCGGGTGATGTTCGAGTTCGGCCGAACACCTAATGTTGTTCGGCCAAACTGTTCGGGTTCGCCCGAACTGCTCAATGGCCGGCCGAACAGGGCCCTGTTCGGCCGAATACGGCCCCCCTATGGGGTCGCAGGCATAAGGGGGGAGCATGCCCCGATCGCTGGGGGGGTCGGAAATTCCCCCCACCCGCTCCGCTAGCGCTCTCCCCTCTGCCCGCTTCCCCATAAAAAAAGTTTAATGCAAGTTAAATAGTACCGGTGGCTGGCAGTGGAGTGAGGAGGAGGAGTCCGAGTAGGAGAGTGACGCGTTGAGGCCGGGCAGCGGGCGGTTCAGCGGTAGTACCCTTGTGGTACTTCCGCCCTTTCTCTGACCTCACGTCCTCTACGTGATGACGCATACGAGGGTACGCGTGACGCGTACCCTCGTATGTAGAGGACGTGAGGTCAGAGAAAGGGCGGAAGAACCACAAGGGTACTACCGCTGAACCGCCCGCTGCCCGGCCTCAACGCGTCACTCTCCTACTCGGACTCCTCCTCCTCACTCCACTGCCAGCCACCGGTACTATTTAACTTGCATTAAACTTTTTTTATGGGGAAGCGGGCAGAGGGGGGAGCGCTAGCGGAGGGGGTGGGGGGAATTTCTGACCCCCCCCCCCGCGATCGGGGCATGCTCCCCCCTTATGCCTGCGACCCCATAGGGCCCCCAAAATGGGCATGTTCGGGGGTCCCATTGACTTCCATTGAGTTCGGGGTTCGGGCCGAACATGCCGAACATCTGGCCCATGTTCGGCCTGTTCGGCCCAAACCCGAACATCCAGGTGTTCGCCCAACACTAATCAGATCCGCTCTACTGCGCAGACGCAAGACCTTGCTGAAAAACTAATGTCCACAACTCCTGTGTAGAGGCATGGCAACAAGAGATACTTGCTCTAATTTCATTACAATTCAGTGTCGGTGAAGTATTAGAAGTGAACAGTCACCCTCATGTGGAATGGAGTCCTCAGGGCACCCTATCACTTACTACCACCGATATCAAAGTTCAGGTCCATGTTAGCTCTTTTCATTTTGCAGTCTATGTGACGCCCATACTAAAACCAGATGCCTGCTTTGCCACAATTCCAACAGAGGGGCTGTAATGACAATGTCATCGGGATAGAACATTTTAAAGGCATTCGTTTTTTGCTATAAGAATCACATAGACATTTGTTTTTTGCTAAGAGGTTCGCATTCCTATAGACGTGTCGTGTGCTGCTTCAATATTTTTTAAGTAAACATTAAAAATTACCATTCAATTTCAATATGCAGCCAGCCAGCCAAAGATTTCCAAAACTGACTCTATGGCCTGAATCACACAGTTCATGCAAGGCATTTTTGTAAAGGACATCTGAGGTGAAAATAAACTGATGAGAAAAACAATTGTATCTATCCTCCTTCCCCTAAAAATGATTTTTCTAGTTTTTAAGTTTTTACTGTGTCATTGTCTCTACTCAATGACACCTCCATTGAAGTATGCCAGAGCTAAAATCTATGAACTATTGATCCTTTTTATCCCTTTCCTGCTCCAGGAAGCCATTTACTGACAGGAAAGTTTTTTTATGGCTGTAATTACTTATCAGTGAGGGTTATGCTATAGTCTGACCTAGCCTGACCTGGTCCCGACCCAGATACAAACTTTCACTTGCATACCTGATGTTTAACTCTTTCAGGCAGAGAAAGAAAAAAAGAAGACAGCCTAGTTATTTGTGTGCTTAACACTATACATACATTTTTCGGAATATAAGACGCACTTTTTCTCCCCCAAATTTTGGGGAGAAAAGTGGGTGCGTCTTATATTCTAAAGATACAAAAAAATCAATGCAGAGTGCGCAGGGAAGCTGAACCGCCGCTATACATCACCTGATCCTGCAGCCGCGATCCTCCCCCTGGCTGTCGGCGATCCTCTTCAGCATCCTCCTTTCATTCTGGGTCCCGCAGCGCGATCCTCTTCAGTGGCAGCGGTAGGCAGGGACACCGGCCGCCTACCGCTGTGCAGAGCCGCCGGGCCATCTCCATAAACACTGCCGGGGTCCGCTGGGCCATCTGCATAACCGTCGCTGGAGTCCGCTGGGTCATCTGCAATAGCCGCTAAAGTTCGCTGGGTCGCCGCCTCCATACACGCAGTTCTCTGCACTAGCGGCGCACGTGCGCCAGGGGTCATGCATGACGTCATGCATGACCCCTGGCGCACGTGCGCCGCTAGTGCAGAGAACTGCGTGTATGGAGGCGGCGACCCAGCGAACTTTAGCGGCTATTGCAGATGACCCAGCGGACTCCAGGGACGGTTATGCAGATGGCCCAGCGGACCCCGGCAGTGTTTATGGAGATGGCCCGGCGGCTCTGCACAGCGGTAGGCGGCCGGTGTCCCTGCCTACCGCTGCCACTGAAGAGGATCGCGCTGCGGGACCCAGAATGAAAGGAGGATGCTGAAGAGGATCGCCGACAGCCAGGGGGAGGATCGCGGCTGCAGGATCAGGTAATGTATGAAAGTGTATTGTAGTGTATTTTAGTGTAGTTAATTGGAGTGTATTTTAGTGTAGTGCAGTTAATTGGAGTGTAGTTTAGTGTAGTTAATTGTAGTTTAGTGCAGTATAGTTTAGTTTAAGTGTATTGTAGTGTGTTGCTGTATAGTGTATTGTAGTGTAACTGGTGGGGAAATAGGGCATAGTGTAGTGTAACTGAGCAGTGTAGTGTAGATAGAGTAGCTTAGAAAAATTTTTGGGGGGAAAAATGTCCATAAGACGCCCCTGCAGTATAGACGCACATAGGTTTAGTTTTCTGTTTTTTTCCTGATTTTTGCCCTCTAAACCTAGGTGCGTCTTATATGCCGGAGCGTCTTATATTCCGAAAAATACGGTATGTCTATCTCATCATGTCCCATGTCACCTCGGTTGTCCTTAAAGCTTACAAGTAGTCACTGTCTAGGTGTGAAATCCATATACACTCACCTAAAGGATTATTAGGAACACCATACTAATACGGTGTTTGACCCCCTTTCGCCTTCAGAACTGCCCGAATTCTATGTGGCATTGATTCAACAAGGTGCTGAAAGCATTCTTTAAAAACGTTGGCCCATATTGATAGGATAGCATCTTACAGTTGATGGAGATTTGTGGGATGCACATCCAAGGCACGAAGCTCCAGTTCCATCACATCCCAAAGATGCTCTATTGGGTTGAGATCTGGTGACTGTGGGGCCCTTTTAGTACAGTGAACTCATTGTCATGTTCTAGAAACCAATTTGAAATAATTTGAGCTTTGTGACATGGTGCATTATCCTGCTGGAAGTAGCCATCAGAGGATGGGTATATGGTGGTCATGACATGGTCAGAAACAATGCTCAGGTAGTTTATGGCATTTAAACGATGCCCAGTTGGCACTAAGGGGGCTAAAGAGTGCCAAGAAAATATCCCCCACACCATTACACCACCACCAGCAGCCTGCACAGTGGTAATAAGGCATGATGAAACCATGTTCACATTCTGTTTATGCCAAATTCTGACTCTATCGAGACTCATCAGACCAGGCAACATTTTTTCCAGTCTTCAACTGTCCAATTTTGGTGAGCTTGTGCAAATTGTAGCCTTTTTTCCCATATGTAATGGAGATGAGTGATACCTGGTGGGGGTCTTCTGCTGTTGTAGTCCATCCGCCTCAAGGTATGCGTGTTGTGGCTTCACAAATGTTTTGCTGCATACCTCGGTTGTAATGAGAGGTTATTTAAGTCAACGTTGCTCTTTTATCAGCTTGAATCAGTCGGTGCATTCTCTTCTGACCTCTATCAACAACAAGGCATTTTCGCCCACAGGACTGACGCATACTGGATGTTTTTCCCTTTTCACACCATTCTTTGAAAAACCTAGAAATGGTTGTGTGTGAAAATCCCAGTAACTGAGCAGTTTGTGAAATACTCAGACCGCACCATCTGGCACCAACAACCGTGCCACACTCAAAGTTGCTTAAATCACCTTTCTTTCCCATTTTGACATTCAGTTTGGAGTTCAGGAGATTGTCTTGACCAGGACCACACCCCTAAATGCTTTGAAGCAACTGCCATGTGATTGGTTGATTAGTTAATTACAATAATGAGAAATTGAACAGGTGTACCTAATAATCCTTTAGAGAGGTGTGTGTGTGTGTGTGTGTGTGTGTGTGTGTGTGTGTGTGTGTGTGTGTGTGTGTGTGTGTGTGTGTGTGTGTGTGTGTGTGTGTGTGTGTGTGTGTGTGTGTGTGTGTGTGTGTGTGTGTGTGTGTGTGTGTGTGTCGCAATCACGTGAAAACGCCTTGACCGATTTGAACGAAACTTGGTATACAGATCCCTTACTACCTGGGATGATATGTTCTGGGGGTCTTTGGTCCCCTCTGCACACCTGGGCGGAGCTACAAACAGCCAATCAGATTCTACCCATTTAAGTGAATGGAAAAAATGGAAAAAAGACTGCCCTTCTCACAGTAATTGAGCCAGAGTCCCCACACTTGGCACAGTTGGTCACTTGGTGACCGAGGTTACAAATCCAGGAAAAGTAGGTGGAGCATAAAACAGCCAATGAAATTCCAGACATTCATTTTAAATGGAAAAATGTAAACTGCAGCCATTCTTACACTGTTAATCGCAGGGTTTTCAAACTTGGCAAACTTGGTCACTGGGTGAATGAGATTAATATTCAGTAAAGTGGGTGGAGCCTACAACAGCCAATCAAAAGTCACCTATTGATTTTCAAGGGGAATATTAAAACTGCTGCCATCCTTACACTGTTAATGGCAGAGGCTTCAAACTTGCTACAGTCGGTCATTGGGTGACTGGGGTCCAAATTCACTAAAGGGGCGGGGCCACAAACAGCCAATCAGACTTTCTTGGTGGATAAACTGCTTCCATTCACACATTTTTGATGCCAGGAACCTGAAAGCTCACAAACTTGGTCACTGAGTGACTGTGGGTCAAGGTTACAAAAAGTGGGCGGAGCTAAAAAATAAAGTTCACTAGGAAAATATAAACTGCAGCCATTCTTACACTGTTACTGGCAGGGTTCTCAAACTTTGCACAGTTGGTCACTGGGTGAATGGGATGAATAGTCAAGAGAGTGGGTGGAGCCTACAACAGCCAATTAAAATTCACCTCTTGATTTTCAAAGGGAATATTTACATTGCTGCCATTCTTACACTGTTAATAGCAGATGCTTCAAACCTAGTACTGTTTGACTGGGGTTCATATTCGGAAAGGGGGTGGGGCCACAAACAGCCAATCATATTTGTTTAATTTCAATGGGAATTTACAAATTATTGATACCAAAAGCCCAAACCTCATAAACTTGGTCATTGAGTGACTGTATGTTAAGGTTAGAAAAAGTGGGCGGAGCCAACAACTACATTTTATTCCAGGGGAAGATATAAACTGCAGCCATTCTTACACTGTTAATGACAGGGTTCCCAAACTTGACACAGTGGGCCACTGGGTGAATGGGATTAATATTCAAAAATGTGGGTGGAGCAAACAGTCAATCAATAATTTACATTGCTACCATTCTTACACTGTTAATGGCAGAGGCCTCTTACCTGATAGGTGACTGGGGTCCAAATTCACTAAAGGGGGCGGAGCCACAAACAGCCAATCCGATTTGTTAGATTGATTTCAGCCATTTTGTTCTTGGCAGGGTTCTCAAACTTGAGATACAGTTGGTCAATGGATGACTGGGATTAATATTCAGGAAAGTGGGTGGAACCTACAACAGCCAATCAAAATTCACCTATTGATTTTTAAGGGAAATATTGAAACTGCTGCCACTCTTACACTATTAATGGCAGAAGCCACAAACCGGTTACAGTCGGTCATGAAGTGGCTGGGGTTCAAATCCACTAAAGGGGTGGAGCCACAAACAGCCAATCAGATTACTTTACTGGATAAACAGCTACCATTCACACAATTTTGATGGCAGAAACCCAAAAGCTTAAAACTTGGTCACTATGTGACTGGGATTCATATTCTGAAAAGTGGGTGGAGCCTAAAAAGAAAATCAAAATTCACCTGTTGATTTTCAAGGGGAATATTTAAATTACTGCCATTCTTGCACTGTTAATGGCACAAGCCTCAAACCTGGTACAGTTGGTCATTGGGTCACTGGGGTTCAAATTCAGAAAAGGGGTGGAGCTACAAACAGCCAATCAGATTTGTTTCATCTCACTGGTAAATTACAACTTATTGATGCCAAGGACCCCAGAGCTCACAAACTTGGTCATTGAGTGACTGTGTGTCAAGGTTACAAAAAGTGGGTGGAGCCAAAAACAAATTTCACTAGGAAAATATAAACTGCAGCCATTCTTACACTGTTAATGGCAAGGGTTCTCAAACTTTGCCCAGATGCTCACTGGGTGACTGAGATTAATATTATGGGAAGTGGGTGGAGCCTATAATAGCCAATCAAAATTTACCTGTTGAATATTTAAATTGCTTCAATTTTTGCTCTGTTAATAACAGATGCCTCAAACCTGCTACAGTTGGTCATTGGATGACTGGGGTTCAAATGCCAGAGAGGGGCAGAGCCACTAACAGCCAATCTGATTTGTTTAATTTCTATGGGAATATACAAATTATTGATGACAAAGACCCCAAAGCTCACAAACTTGGTCATTGAGTATTTGTGTGTTAGGGTTAGAAAAAGTGCCCGGAGCTAACACCAGCCAAATACATACCCGGGCAACGCCGATTCATCAGATATTATTCATAAAAGTGGATGGAGCCTACAAAAGCCAATCAAAATTAATCTATTGATTTTTAAGGGAAATATTTCATTACTGACATTCTTCCACTGTTAATGGCACAAGCCCTAAACTGGGTTACAGTTATTTATTGGGTGACTGGGGTTCAAATTCAGAAAAGGGGTGGAGACACAAAGAGCCCATCAGATTTGTTTCATTTCAATGCAAATTATTGATGCCAAAAACTGCAAAGCTCGCAAATTTGGTCATTGAGTAATTAAGTAATTGTCTGTTACTGTTACAAAAAGTGGGCATAGCCAACACCAGCCAAATACATACCCAGGCAATGCTGGGTCATCAGTGGGCGGAGACAAATACAAATTTCACTGGGAAAATGTAAACTGCAGCCATTCTTACACTGTTAACGGCAGGGTTCTCAAACGTTGCACAGTTGGTCACTGGGTGACTGGGATTAATATTCATAAAAGAGGGTGGAGCCTACCAAAGCCAATCCAAATTCATGTATTGCTTTTCAAGGGGAATATTCAATTGCTGCCATTCTTGCACTGTTAAGGACACAAGCTTAAAACCTGGTACAGTTGATGATTGGGTGACTGGGGTTCAAATTCAGAAAAGAGGGTGGAGCCACAGCCAATCAGATTTGTTTCATTTCAATGCAAATTATTGATGCCAAACAATGCAAAGCTCACAAACTAGGTCATTGAGTTATTGGCACATATGTAATTCACTTCTTCTCCTGAGTTTTCTCCTAGGTGATAATTTTTATCTTCTTTTTAAAATAGCTTTCCAGCACTTTTCAACTGAAAAAGTACTGAGAAGTAAGTACAAAAGTATTATCAAAATTATTTTGAGTATTGTCTTACTTGCTGGAGGCTTAGCATGCATTTTATTGACAATTTAAAAAAAATATCACCTAGGAGAAAACTCAGGTGAAAAAGTGAATTGCATATGGCCCATTGTGTGTTAGGGTTAGAAAAGTGGGTGGAGCCAACACCAGCCAAATACATACCCGGGCAACGCCGGGCAATCAGCTAGTGAGAGATAAATATTCACTACACCTCAGCAAAGATCCTGTGGAGAGGGCAAGGAGGAGCAACCGTACAGTCATGTTTCACATTGAATGACGTATGAGCAAATAAAACCTCAGCCAATTAAAGGTGCAAGATAACAGAGAATATTTGTATCTCTCACAATTTGCAGAGAACTCCTAGGAGTGTGTAATGGGCTAAAAAGGACCACAAAGTCCTCTTAATAAAAATGCAATGCAAAACAGAAGTTTGCCTTCTTAAAACACAAGATATTTGTGATTGTTCAGGTTGGAGTGAGCATATGAGGACAATGCATCACTGCTGGATATGCAAAATGTACCTTTGATGTCCCTGAAAGCCAAACATACCTCCAGAACCGCTGGAATGCAATGAAGCTTGTTGATTTTACAGAGCCACAAAAATCCAACTTGCTTGCTAGGAAATCTGTAACCGGGATGTTAAATTAAAGGACAACTGTAGCAAGAGGTAAATGGAGGCTGCCATATTTATTTCCTTTTAAGCAAGCCCCAGGTAAGTAAAGATGCATTAATTTTTTGCCTCATGTATACTGTAAGACCATAGGCTTACACCCCCCTAGTGACTGTAATGAAACGCGGAAAAGCCGCTACCTCTCAAGGTGAGGCGGCTGTTTCCGCGTCCAGCATGGCGTCACAACGCGGAAAAAACGCTGCTTGCCGCATAGGCAGTGCGGCGGAATCCGCATTGGTAACGGCGGAATCCACATTGGTAACAGCGGAATCCGCATCAGAGGCGGCTCCTGCACTCGAGACTTTGCTAAACAGTACTGGTGTGGCTGGGACTCATAGTCCACCTGGATTCAGAGTTACACGCGCGCGTGCACAGAGGCAGAGTTTAAATAGCAGTCAGAAGGGAGTCAGCTGACCGGCTGGGTCAGCTGACAATTTCCACTGCTCTCATTGGACCAGCAATTAGGGAGGTCCTGGAAAGGTCCTTGAGTATATATACTGCCGTGACAGTTAATAATGGCGCACAGCGCCAGGGGAATACAAAGGGCGCCCCATAGACTTACATTATATAACGCTATTTAGCGTTATAAGGGTTAAAAAATGGCGCAGGCAGTGTGCCTTACACTTATAACGTTAAATAGCGTTATAATTGTTCAAGAATGCAGCGGGGGTCGGGGGAGGAGAGAGTCAGCGGGACACTGGAGGGCATAGGCAGCGGGGAGGATGTGTGCAGAAGCATACGTTACCTTGTCCCGGCCGCCGATCGCTCCTTCCCTCCGCTCCTGCACTTCTTCCATTCGTTTACTGTAGTCCTGCAGCCGGCCAATCACCATGTGGCTTCAGTCTCCGCATGCTGATTGGCCGGCTGCGGGACTACAGCAAACGAATGGAAGGAGCGGAGGGAAGGAGCGATCACTGGCCCAGGATAAGGTAACGTATGCTTCTGCATACATCCGCTGCCTATGCCCTCTAGTCTCCCGCTGCCTCTCTCCCCCAGCCCTGCATGTTTATCATGGCGCACCGCTCTGCAATCAATGTAGCATAAAACGAAATTTACCTTTTTATTGTATTTACATTAAAACGGTAAATAGCGTTTTATGATACATTTATCGGCAGAACGGTGCGCCATTTTTCTCCCTGCGCCATTTTCGGATGGACCCATATACTGCTGGTTGTTCACTTGCTCTTTGTCTGGCGTTGCGATCACATACGTGGGAGCACCCAGATCCGTAGTCAGATCCGTTAGTGTGCCGGGACCAGCTGGAGCTGTAATCCTACACTAAGCTAGATTCTGTTGATAGCTTAAAGTACTAGTTTGATTGTGATTATCTGTTATGACCCTTTGCCTGTTTGACTATCCTCCTAAACTCTGATCCTGTACCTCGATATTTCTGATACCTGTTGCCGAACCCCGGCTCGTCCTTAGACTCTGTTTCTGCCTCCTGATCCTGTACCTCGATATTTATGATACCCGTTGCCGAACCCTGCCTGTACTTGGACTCTGCCTTTGCCTACTGTATCTGTACTTTATCTGTCCGTGTGTTACGACCTGGCTTGTCCGACCTCGAGAACCGACCTCACTATTAGAGGCGGTTCCCCGTCCTGTTAGTGACATTTCCTTCTGAGTGTCACTCTCAGACTACCTTCCTACTCGCAGCCTGACTCCTCCCGCCTTGGAGAGCTCAGGTCTTCGGAAGGAAGCCGTGCAGTTATCCTCACTGCACTGAGGCTAAGTCCTCCTAGTGTTACTGTTACACCAAACACTACACTCTACTCAGGTGAACAGAGGTTAGCTGGTATATCGGATTATCAGTGATACTGCAGATCACTTATAATCTGGTATACATCTGTATTCCCCGTGATACTGCAGATCACCGGTAATCAGATCCTCTCTGTGCTTCACCGATCGTTACAGTGACCAGGCTATTTTTTTCCTAATTAGGCCACTGCAGCTTAAAGGTCTCACTGCAGGGCCGTAAAACTCAGCACACAAGTGATCCCCCCTCCATTTTCTGCCCACCAGCAGAGATTTCTGTTGGTGGGCTATGATCGCTCCCAGGATGTTTTTTTAAAATAAATATTTATTTGGGGGTTTTATGAATAAATAAAGCACTTTTATTATTATTTGTATAACCCTCCCTCCTGCCGCCAGCCTATTATAGCATCATAGGCATCCGTGTCAAACAGCTGTCCCCAGTACGGTGCTGCCTTAGATCGCAGCGTTGTACAGTGTTATTAGACAGTAGTTTTGCCGTCTAACAGTCCCCTAGCAGTGACCACCGCTGGGAGACTGACGGCGGAGCTCCGCTCCATCATTCAAGCAGAGATGGGCGCGCATCGGCATGCGCAATCCCCTGCAAAACCCTGCCCCAGGTCTTGATGCCAATTGGCATTAAGTGGTCCTGAAGCTGCCGCCGCAATCACGCCCATCTGAGTGATGCAGTCGTAGGGGGGTTAAGGCAAATAGGAAGGGACCTGAAAAAAAATTAGATACTTACCTACTTACAAAGCATTAACAATTACTTCCAAAGGCGTATTCAACCACTTGGTTGGGGGGAAGGGGAGCAGTGGACTAAGGGCATGGAGAGAGAGGAACATGGAGACTCTATGGCACAGTTCTTCAACCCTGTCCTCAAGGCCCAACAACACCAGTACATCTTTTGCAGAAAACCGCAATCATCCACAGGTGAGGTAATTAGAGTCTCAGCAGAGCTGATTAACTACCTCTGTGGATTTCCACAAAACATGCACTTGGTGGGCCTTGAGGACTGGGATAGGGAACGCTGCTCTATAGAATCCAGAGTCTTCCCTCTACATAAGTCAGTATCTAACATTTTTCAGTAGGCTTCAGTTTTGCTTTACCCCCAACTACATTTCACATATTGTACAATTAGTGCGAGCCACATTGCCTAGGTGTTGTAGGATAGTGCACATTATGCTACATGCATGAAGGGCATACTCTGACAACATTACCTAGGTAACGCCAGTCTCCTTAATTGTGCAGTGCGCGCTACAAATTCAGCATAAGTAACTGTGAAATTGTCAATCTTAAGTGAATTTGGCCTGTAGTGTATTCCTGTTTTGAGCTTCAGAGCTCAGCTGATGATGAGCTACCCTCACTTCCAGCCCTCCAGTGTTGAAATCCTGAATATTTCTGTATCATTTACCTGTACCTGTAGCTTACTATATGTGTTTATTCAGAGCTAACAAGAGGAGGCAGGATATTCAGAGCAGATAACAGGATGCAGTGCAACTCCGGCCCATGTCACCTCTGATGATCTCAACCTCTCTTCATACCACCTAACCTAATTCTTATGCAATCTGCTATACTACACCAGACAGATGCACGTTTACTTCCCTACTTTACCTAAGAAGGTAAGTAGAGACCCACAAAATGCATTGTACTTGGTACATCAATAAAGCCTTTAATCATTCTCTATTTCGTATCACTGGGAGGAAAGTGGTCTATTGCCTACAAACATTTCCCTTCACCTTTTCACCTTCACTTACTGTTCCAAGTTTGGATGTGGTTACTAGCCATTGGCCAATGCCCATACTCTAAGATGCCACTGAAAAAGGAACCAAATTTGTATTGACCCGATTGGGACAGGCTAGTTTTTTTCCATAGGCCTTTTTAAAGGACATCCGATTTGACATGTAACATGATGAGATAGATATGTGTATGTTCAGTGCCAAGCACACAAATAACTAGGCTGTGTTCCTTTTTTTTCTTTCTCTGTCGGAAAGAGTTAAAAATCAGGTATGGTATGCAAGTGACAGTTTCTGTCTGGGTCAGGACCAGGTCAGAATATAGCATAACTATACCATAGCACTTATAAGGAATTGCAGCCATACACTTTACTGGCAGTAAATGGCTTCTGAGAGTAGGATAGAGATAAAATGGGTCCATAGTTTATATATTTTAGCTTTTATTAAAATTATTTTCAGTATTTTCTTATTGGCTGGTGGCTTAATAGCCACTTTCTTGTTAAAGGGAACTTGAAGTGAGGAAAATTATTTAAAACTAGCTGTCCCGCGTCGTAGCATACGCCGCATCTTCTATCTATCTATCTAATAGAGTACGTGCCTCAACCTTGAAGCAAGAATGAATAAAGGTGGGTACACACATCAGATAAAAGTCTTTGGAAAAATCAAAGATCACAGACCAATGTTACCCCCTTCCATGTAGTATGAGAGCCATACCGTCACAGTCTATTCTATGGAGCTGCACTCCCCATCAGATAGAAATATTTGCAAGATGCTGCACACAAAGATGCTGTACACATGCAACAGATCAGTTCCTACAAAATACATTCATAGTCTATATTTCCATGCGGATTATTGTGGACATTTTTCCGCATAAGGGCATAAGCATCCGCATACAATGAATTTTCGATGCTGGTCGAAAACGCAAATATTTCTGAAGATTTTTGTGAAAATTCTCCAAAAAACGAAAACAGGATTTTCGATGCGAAAATGACTTAGGCGAAAATTCGCAAGCAACACTGCTACATGCTACATTAGCACTATCCAGGAGCACCACAGGGAGGATTCCCAATGCCCCCTTTTTTTACAACCGGTGGGACCGCGGGGTCCCAGGCTCTCTCACTGCCTGGGAACCACAGCGGCACCCCGGAGGGGGAGGCTAGGTGCCGCAGGCGACTCTTTCCCCCCCCCCCCCCAGCGTGGCCAGTGCCGGGGAGAGCCGTCTGCACCCACCTCCCAATATTAAAAACAGGCACTTACCTTAACGTCCATTGCGTTCTGCTACATGCGCATTAATTTTCTCATTGAAAGCGTTTTTTGCAGTTTGTATCCTTTGGAGGCAGGTGGTGGACGGCTTGCTCCGATGGTGTGAGCCCTGGAGTGAGTTGTCTGCACCTGTCCTCCCCCCCCCCTCTGGAGTGCTGTATGTGAGCCAGCCCTGAGCTCTAAAGCTCGGGGTGACCCATGCTTCACTCCTTTCTCATGTGGTGCCCCCAAGTTAATGTACATGTAGCAGAACGCAATGGACGTTAAGGTAAGTGCCTGTTTTTAATATTGGGAGGTGGGTGTGGACGGCTCTCCCCGATGCTGGCCACGCTTGGGGGGGGGTGTCGCTGTGGTTCTCAGGCAGTGAGAGAGCCTGGGACCCTATGGTCCCCCCGGTTGTATAAAAATGGGGCATTGGGAATCCTCCCCGTGGCGCTCCTGGATAGTGCTAATGTAGCAGTGTTGCTTGCGAATTTTCGCCTCGAAAATCCCGTTTTCGTTTTTTGGCGAATTTTCACGAAAATCTTCAGAAATATTTGCGTTTTCGACCAGCATCGAAAATTCATTGTATGCGGATGCTTATGCCCTTATGCAGAAAAATGTCCACAATAATCCGCATGGAAATTCAATCTATGCGGACGTTTATACGGAAAAATGCCCACAATAATGCGCAAGAAACTTCTCTGAATGCGGGCGCTAATGCCCTTATGTGGAAAATGTCCGCAATCATACGCAAGTCAAGTAAAATGACTGGCATTAGGCGAAAATTAACGTGAAAAAATTAGATGGAAAATTTGCCTGTCACAACAAAATTAGGCGAAAATTCGGTAAAAATTTATTGAAACAAATTTTTGCATTTTTGCTCATCACTGGCATGTAGAAGGGCGACCGCTTTGCGGTATTGGTTTTTTGACCCTGCATAGTTTGGCATGCAAAAGCAAATTTGCATGAGCATTGCCTCATGAATAGCCAATTAAGCCAGATTTGCAAAGCCAGATTTGCTAGGGTAGGCCTCTTTTCCACGGACAGTTGATAGGCAGTAAAATGCCTCTCAAACCCTTACAACTGCTTGCTGCTGCCTGGAAACTGCTTGCTGCTGCCTGGAAACTGCTTGCTGCTGCCTGGTAACTGCTTGCTGCTGCCTGGTAACTGCTTGCTGCTGCCTGGTAACTGCTTGCTGAGCACACAGCTCAACAGTCCGTGGAAAAGAGGCCTTAAACTTGCAAAGTACTTCTTCTTGCTCGAAGGTTGAGGCACTTAGTCTATTATATATATAGATAAACACATGACGTTGCTGCAAATTAATATTACATACTAACCTCACCGTCAGTTCCTCTCAGAAGCTCACCATTTTCTTCTTACAGTGTTCCCTTCCAGTTCTGACAATATTTTGTCAGAATTGAAATATACCAGTTGCTGTCAGTTATATTTCAGCAGTTACAACTGAATGTGCAAGGTAATGTCAGTGTTACCCTAGGGCACAAGTGGGTGATATTACAGTTTAACAGTGTGCTGACCAGGAAGCTGTTATCGGGTAATGGCCATTTTCAAAATGGAGGGCAGAGAAATCCAGTGAGCACAGTGGACAAACAGGATGCAGGAGAGGAGAAAGATTTTGAGTAGTAGACTACACGGGAGGTAAGCATGTCCTAGGTATGTGTATTTTGACTTTTTATTTTAGTTATGACAGTTAGTTATGACAGTTATTTTCACCTCTTTAAGGTGTGAAAACTTCACCTAGGAGACAACTTAGGAGAAAAATTAAATTGTATAATGCAATTAACTTTTACTCCCGAGTTATCTCCTAACAGATACATTTCATCTTCTCTTTAAAATAACTTTTCAGCATGTTACATTTGAAAAAAGTACCTAAAAGTTTTTGACAAATTATCATCAAAATTATTTTGAGCATTTTCTAACTTGCTGGTAGTTTAAAATGCATTTTACAGGGTGTAACAATATCACCTAGTTGAAAAGTCAGCCCAGAGCCCATATGCAATTCCCTTTTTCTCCTGCGTTTGCTCGTAGGTGATATTTTTAAACTTGTTAATAAAATGCCTTTCAAGCCACCAGCAAGCAAAAAAAATGCTTAAAATAATATTGATAGTACTTGTTTTACCTACTATTTGGTACGTTTTAAGTTGAGAAGTGCTAAAAAGTTACTTAAAATTGAAGATGAAAAATTATCTTCTGGGTGAAAAATCAGGTGAAAAAGAGGGCCCATATGCAATTCACTTTTTCACCTGAGTTATCTTCAAGGAGATCATTTTTAATCTTGTATTTAAAATATTTATTTTAGCACTTTGCAGTTGAAAAAATACCAAACATAGGTGATAAGGTGCTATACAAAATATTTTGAGTATTTTCTTGCTTGCTGGTGGTTTAAAAGTCATTGGCCCATATGCAATTCACTTTTTCACCTGAGTTTTCTCCTAGGTGATATTTTTAAACTTGTCAATAAAATGCTTTTAAAGTCACCAGCAAGCAAGAAAAGATTTAGAATAATTTTAATATAACTTTTTCACCTACTTTTTGGTACTTTTTTAGTTAAAAAGTACTGGAAAACCATTTTAAATCGAAGATGAAAAATTATCTCCTAGGACAAAACTCAGGTGAAAAAAGTAATTGCATATGGGCCATTGGCCCATATGCAATTCACTTTTTCTCCTGAGTTTTCTCCTAGGTGATAATTTTAAACTTGCCAATAAAATTTCTTTTAAGCCACCAGCAAGCAAGAAAATACTCAAAATAATTTTAATAGTACTTTCTTGCCTACTTTTTGGTACTTTTTAAGTTGAATAGTGCAGGAAAGTTATTTTAAATTGAAGATGAAAAAATATCTCGTAAGAGAAAACGCAGGTGAAAAAAGGAATTGCATATGGCCACTTTTGCTCCTGAGTTTACTCCTTGGAGATAATTTTTCATCTTGTAGTTAAAATGAATTTTCAACATTTTTCAGTTGAAAATGTATCAAAAAGTAGTTGGAAAACTACTATAAAAATTATTTTGAGTATTTTCTTGCTTGCTGGTGTTGAAAAATGCATATTTGCATAATGCATATACTGGAAAGTTATTTAAAATTGAAGATCAAAAATTATCTCCTAGGAGAAAACTCAGGTGAAAAAGAGAATTGCATATGGCCCTTTGTCTCCTAAGTTTTCTCCTAGATGATATTTTTTACAACTTTTGAAGAAAATGGGCCATATGCAATTAACTTTTTCTCTTGAGTTTTCTCCTAGGAGATAATTTTTCATCTTCCATTTAAAATAACTTTTCAGCACTCTGCAATTGAAAAAGTACCAAAAAGTCGGCGAAAAAGTACTATCAGAAATATTTTTGGGTATTTTCTTGCTTGCTGGTGGTTTAAAAGGCATTTTATTGACAAGTTATATCACCAAGGAGAAAACTCAGGAGAAAAAGTGAATTGCATATGACCCAATGGCCCATATGCAATTCAATTTTTCTCCTGCATTTTTTCCTAAAGGTGGCCATACACTTATAGATTTGCAGCAGATTCGACCATCAGATAGATTTCTGTCAGATGCCTGTCAGGTTGAATCTGACAGGAATCTATCTGATGTGTGCCACACACTAGGAATAGATTTCCAATAAATTTCAGAATTAAATCTATTGGAAATCAATCAAAATGCATTAGTGGACCATTAGATTCAATGCAACTCTATAGGCCATCGATCTGCTAGCAGCAGCAGATCGACCTAGATCTTCCATCCTGTTAGATAGATCAAATCCATCGAAATCGATCAAAATCGGCCACAAATTAATCGATTGATAGATTTGAAAGAATCAATTTTTGATCGATTGATTCTATAGAATCGATCGATCGATCGATTGATGGCTGAAATCGACCAGTGTATGGGCCGCTTAAGTGATATTTTCAAACTTGTTAATAAAATGTCCTTTAAGCCAGTGGTTCCCAACCTTTTCCAGCCCGGGGAACACTGTCTGACCAAATTTTTCTTCTCCGGGGAACGGACGGTGCGGGGGGGGGGGTGAGAGATGCGGCCCCTGGTTGTTTGCGCGACCTAGTGGACAGTGCCGTGCGCAGCAGGCTATGGGGGGGGGGGGGGGGCTGGGGTGCGCCTGCATAGCTAGCATAGTTGCCCCAATGTAATGAGTTTAGTTGCCTCAGTGTAGCTAGTATAGTGCCCCAGTATAGTGCCCCAGTATAGCCAGTATAGTGCCCCAGTATAGCCAGAATAGTGCCCCAGTATAGCTAGTATAGTGCCCCAGTATAGCTAGTATAGTGCCCCAATATAGCCAGTATAGTGCCCCAGTATAGCCAGTATAGTGCCCCAGTATAGCCCCCCAGTATAGCTAGTATAGTGCCCCAGTATAGTGCCCCAGTATAGCCCCCCAGTATAGCTAGTATAGTGCCCCAGTATAGCCAGTATAGTGCCCTAGTATAGTGCCCCAGTATAGCCAGTATAGTGCCCCAGTATAGCCAGTATAGTGCCCCAGTATAGTGTCCCAGTATAGCCCCCCAGTATAGCTAGTATAGTGCCCCAGTATAGCCAGTATAGTGCCCCAGTATAGCCAGAATAGTGCCCCAGTATAGTGCCCCAGTATAGCTAGTATAGTGCCCCAGAATAGTGCCCCAGTATAGCCAGTATAGTGCCCCAGTATAGCCAGTTTAGTGCCCCAGGATAGCTCCCCAGGATAGCCAGTATAGTGCCCCGGTATAGTGCCCCCCGCCCATCCACGCCGCTGTTATTACCTTAACAGCTGCCGCTCTCCCCTCTCCGGCGCGTGTATATTCAAGCAGCGTATCTCCGGTTGCTCTGTGTGATGCGGAAGGAAGTAGGGCAGCGGCTTCCTGTAACGGCGATATGTATCGCCGTTACTATGGTAACCGAGCCCTGCCTCCTGCGCATCACATACAGAGCAGCCGGAGATACGCTGCTAGAATAAATACATGCGCTGGAGAGGGGAGAGCGGCCGCTGCTAAGGTAATAACAGCGGCGGCTGCGGGGACGAGCGAGAGGGGGATAAGAGGAAGGCACACCAGGCAACGTTCCGTGGCACACTGGTTGAAAAACGCTGCTTTAAGCCACCAGCAAGCAAGAAAATGCTCAGAATAATTTTGACAGTACTTTTAACCTACTTGTTGGTACTTTTTAAATTGTAGAGTACTGAAACGTAATTTTAAACAGAAGATAAAAAAATGATCTTATAGGAGAAAAAAGGAAAAAATAGTGAATTGAATAAGGGCTTCTCTGTACATCTTTCCCAAATATAGTTTATCAGTAAGTGCACATACTTCAGTAGTCTCATTGCTTTGAGATGAGAGGAAGCACAGGCAAATTAAGCTAAAGTGTTAAACAAATGTCAGCTCCATATGTTAGGTGTAAAAAAGTACCGTAACACTTTTTGGGAACAGGATGGGAAGAATAAATTTAGTACAAATAATGAATATTGTGTGAGAGGCCAGGGGCCTATTGTTATTAAGAGAGGCATTTTTACTTTGGCAGTCATCACTTCAAATACCAAGACAGGTTCAGAGAAATTAGAAATAAAACAGAAGTTTATGAATCTTACACAGAGAGCTAATACTGCCAGAGGTGTATCTGGGTGAAATGGCGCCTATGGTAAATACTGATATTGCCTGGCACCAGGTTTAGTATAATTTTTTGTTCCTGATTTTTGCCCGCTAAACCTAGGTGTGTCTTATATTCCGGAGTGTTTTATACAGCAAGTATCGTAGTCTAGGACCAATTTAGAGGGAAGCCAACTAACTTATCTGTATGTCTTTGAGATGTGGAGGAAACCGAAGTGTCTGGAGGAAACCAACACAGATACATGGAGTACATACAAACTCCGTGCAGCTAGTGCCACGGCTGGGATTCAAACTGGGGACCCAGCGCTGCAAAGTGAGTGTGCTAATCACTGCACCACCGTGCCGTCCTAATGTTTACACCCGACCTACACTTGGGGCAACGTTTTGATTATTCCCCAAGGCCAATACTCGTATTGTTTTTTTATGGCACTCCCGCACCATAATCAACTGCCTTCCTCCCCAACAACCAGTTAGACACAGACCTTTATTTGAAAATGTCATTTTACAGAGCAGGTTTTAATTTGTTCAAATAGATTGGTTTCTGCGGGCCAATTCGTTGAGCTCTTATCAGCGCTACATTGATAAGTATGGACAAATACGGGTAAATCATTTTTTTTAATTAGCTGTGTATGCAACAGAAGACGAGGCGTGCGTCGGGAAGAGACGAGTCAGCAAATTCATTAGCTTCAGATATTTGTAGAAAAAACATTTTCCTGGTAATATTTATTAATCAGGCAGAAACTGATGAAGTAAGCTGTAGTTTCCTTGCATCTACCCACAAACAAGGGCAGGCTGCTTAATATCGCCTTAGACAAATTAGTTCCTTCCCCGGCAATGGGCCATTTTATATTTAATCAAGGACATCCCTTGTGCAGCCTCCCTCAAATTATAAGAAGTAATTAGGATAAATTGTTTCAATTAGAAGGTGGGAGATTTTTTTTCTCCTTTACAAAGATATTTTCACCCCTTTCACGTTTTTCTTTTATCTGAAGGATAAAATAGACAGGGCCTCTTGGTTCAAGTGTCTTTCCTGTCATTAGCTGGTGAAGAACAGCAGCCCCCTACCGTCACTTAATTCTAGGCTTGCATTAGGACATGGCTGCGAAGTTGCTTTGAGGCTTTGAGCCCTGGGATATGGCCTTTACCGCTGCTTGAGTGGAGATACAAATAGCAGCTCCAAGCTGAACATGCCAGACTAAAAGTGGAGGCAGAGAGGCGGGGGGGGGGGGGGGGGGGCTTGACTGTTTTACATCACGCACCTTGGGAATGGAAGTGTTAAAAGAGGCCAGGAATGAAAAATTCATACTGCTGGGCTGCCTTTGTTACTTCTGAGTGCATCTTTCATTCTGTTTTATTTTGGTAAAGGGAGGAATAGACACGCACAAACACAGGCACACGCCTCGCAATGGCTACTACAGCATTCATGCTTTTAAGGAGGGACTCCGTGATGCTAAGTGTAACCGTAACTTCCCTTTTATTTCAGTCATTGCAATTAAAGAGCAACTGTAGTGAAAATAACATAATTCATAGAACTGATTTTGTTTTTATGTTAATTAATTTTATTTTTTTAGTCTGTAAAATCTTTCCTCTCCCTGATTTACATTTTCAAATTTATCACAGGTGGTGACATTTTCAGTCCTGTCACGTGCAACTATGAGGAATGTTTGTTTCAGAAAATTCCAAAGCAGGTACAGATAATACCTTATCTCCCAGAATGCTCTGAAAAGAGAATTCCACATACAGTGGGATGTGAAAGTTTGGGCAACCTTGTTAATCGTCATGATTTTCCTGTATAAATCGTTGGTTGTTACAAGAAAAAAAATGTCAGTTAAATATATCATATAGGAGACACACACAGTGATATTTGAGAAGTAAAATGAAGTTTATTGGATTTACAGCAATTGTGCAATAATTGTTTAAACAAAATTAGGCAGGTGCATACATTTGGGCACCACAAAAAAGAAATGAAATCAATATTTAGTAGATCCTCCTTTTGCAGAAATTACAGCCTCTAAATGCTTCCTGTAGGTTCCAATGAGAATCTGGATTCTGGTTGAAGGTATTTTGGACCGTTACTCTTTACAAAACCTCTCTAGTTAATTAAGGTTTGATGGCTTCTGAGCATGGACAGCTCTTTTTAACTCACACCACAGATTTTCAATTATATTCAGGTCTGGGGACTGAGATGGCCATTCCAGAATGTTGTACTTGTTCCTCTGTATGGATGCCTTAGTGGATTTTGAGCAGTGTTTAGGGTCGTTGTCTTGTTGAAAGATCCAGCCCCGGCGCAGCTTCAGCTTTGTCACTGATTCCTGGACATTAGTCCCCAGAATCTGCTAATACTGAGTGGAATCCATGCGTCTCTCAACTTTGACAAGATTCCCAGTCCCTGCGCTGGCCACACAGCCCCACAGCATGATGGAACCACCACCTTATTTTACTGTAGGTAGCAGGTGTTTTCATTAAAATGCTGTGTTCTTTTTCCTCCATGCATAACGCCCCTTGTTATACCCAAATAACTCAATTTTAGTTTCATCAGTCCACAGCACCTTATTCCAAAATGAAGCTGGCTTATCCAAATGTGCTTTAGCATACCTAAACTGGCTCTGTTTGTACTGTGGGCAGAGAAAAAGGCTTCCTCTGCATCACTTTTGCATACAGCATCTCCTTGTGTAAAGTGCACCGAATGGTTAAATGATGCACAGTGGCTCCATCTGCAGCAAGATGATGTTGTAGGTCTTTGGTGCTGGTCTGTGGGTTGACTCTGATCTCACCTTTTCTCATCATTTGTCGCTTCTGACTATCCGAGATTTTTCTTGGTCTGCTACTTCGAGCCTTAACTTGAAAAGAGCCTGTGCTCTTCCATTTCCTCAATATGTTCCAAACTGTGGAAACAGACAGCTGAAATCTCTGAGACCGCTTTCTGTATCCTTCCCCTAAACCATGATGGTGAACAGTCTTCGTCTTCGGGTCATTTGAGAGTTGTTTTGAGACCCCCGTGTTACTACACTTCAGAGAAAATTAAAAGAGGAGATGAACTTGCATAATTCTAAAGGTTTTGGAATCAATAAAATGACAACAGTTCCCAAATGTATGTACCTGCCTAATTTTATTTAAATGGCTATTATTGTGCACTTTCTGTAAATCCAATAAACTTCATTTCACTTCTCAAATATCACTGTGTGTGTCTCCTATATGATATATTTAATTGACACATTTTATCGTAACAACCAACGATTTATACAGGAAAATCCTGACGATTAACAATGTTGCCCAAACTATTGCATCCCACTGTAGCTAAACAACTTAGGCTAGGCATCTCTGGGAGGGCGGGGCTACAAACCAATAGAAAGCAATAGAAAGCAATAGGACGTTTTTCTGATGCTGAAACCAGGAATATTACCAGAAAAAAAGGGCATCTTGAATAATTTACTGCACTCTACTATATGTCACTACAGTGCCTCTTTAACTAATGTTTCTCATGTCTTTTAAATATCTAAAAACGATACGTTATGGCCTGCAGGATTGCTTTACTTATGACATAAAGTATACCCTTTGCCCCTACTAATGGTTTTCTAGCTAATAATGAACATTCCTGTAATTGTGCATTCATATTTAGATGTAACCACTGTGTCCTTGTGCATTGGGCTGCAGGGGACACTGCTACTGTTACGAAAAACACAAAAGGGGGGGGGGGGAGGTGATGAATGACTCAAAAATGTTTGATATATAATTATAATATACCTTTCTTACATAATCTTGCATGCAACATGTCAGCAATATCTAATATATACAGTATACACAAAAAGGAACTGACTCTTGGCTGCATGCAAAATTCACTTCTTTATTATTATCTTAGTTATACTTAGTAAAAAAACTTTAGGAAAAAACACACAACTCACAATAATGACTAGACAGTAGCATATACTAAAAGGCCACCATCACCACAAAAGTTCAGACTTAAGAGGACCCTCAAGAGGCTGCAGTCCTCAAGGATCAATCTATTTTTTTTTATCTCCGAAAGGGAGAATCAAAAGATGTATAGCTGTCGACTTGGAAAGGTATCACCGTCCTGCAAAATTGTATGCATACAAACGACTTAGTGAAAGATAATGGCAGTATTTAATGGCAGTATTTGTAATGATGATATATTCCAGAGTATCTGACACAAATATAGGGTTGGACCCAATCGCAGTCCTATGTTGCAAACTTAGTGATGCTGAGCAATCTTATGCATGTAAATCCTCCAGTTCATCACATAGCAGATATAGCAGTTGCAGTCATCAGTTGTATACACATATCTCCACTGCTACTGTTACCATGTGATGAGACAACCAGACACCAGGAAGTGAATACAGTGCCTGTGGATCCTGGCAAGGTGAGTAATCATAATGCTCCCATCTACTGTGCCTATGCTCACACAATGATAGACACAGAGCCGTTTATTTTTTGGGGATTTGGGTATACCATTACGCTGTTACAGATCTGCTGGCCCTGCGCTTGTGGTAGGTGAGGGCTCTCCTAGGGTAAAGAGTCTAAATGGTGTGGCAGTTGCAGAAAGAGAGAGTTTAGGAGAATAATTTATTGTGCATATATGTCCCAGATTTCTCTCATCTGCACTGCCATTTTGATCCACCCAGGGATTTTGATGTGGGAGCAAACATTCTTGTGCAAAATTAGCATTTATGCAAATGAACGTCCACATCCAGCGTGCGCATGCCCAGCACCCAATGCCATAAATAGCCATCCGGATGCACACACAAGGACGGACCTGTGCTACCCTGGCATCTGAAGACAGCTAGGCCCTGACACAGGTTACACCATGCACAGTAGGGCACCCACTCATTTGTTTATATCAACACACGGTATGCATACCTCAGGGGGTACTTAAACTTGTTATAGTCAATCTATCATATTACGTTTTGAGATAAGAAAAAATTATAAACTATATAAAAATTAACCTAAACAAGTATTTATAATTTATTGAAAGCACAAAGGAATGTTTAAAAAACATGTATACACAATTACAAAGTACTTCTAAACAATTTATGTACATATCAAGGGGTACTTGAAATGATGTTACGCACAACAGGAGGTACTTGGCCAACACGGTCATTAATAAAGGGGTAAATGATGCAATAATGTTGAGAAACACTTGTATGTATGATAGCACTGTAAAGTAAATAGGGACTGCAGACTGCGATGGTAAAATATAACATTGGTGTTCGAATTCGGCATAGCCAATTCGATACCACAGAATTCTCCCAACCACCACTGTTCAGCATGCCTCTGGTGGTCAGGAGCTTTCTGAGCATACGCGGAACAAATCTTTTGTGAGCCATGTGCAAGCCATTCTTATCCATGGGAATGCTCCCGGCCACAGGAACGCGATCAAGAAGGCTCATGGACTAGACCACACATGTGCAGCACCGGTCGTGAGCCTGTCGAGTTCAAAGTTACTAAGGGGCCTCAAAGACTACGGAAGGCTGGGAGAAAAATCATCTTTTTGAACACGGTTCAGGTGCGCTCTTATACTTGCTCACACTAGCCCATATGCATTTATTTTTTCACCTGAGTTATCTCCTAGGATATAATTTTCATCTTCTTTGTAAACTAAATTTTCAGCATTTTACAGTTGAAAAAGTACCCAAACGTTGGTGAAAAAGTACTATCAAATTTATTTTGAGTATTTTCTTGCTTGATGGTGACTTAAAAAGCATTTTATGACAAGTAGTAAAACTATCACCTAGGAGAAAACTCAGGAGAAAAACTGAATTGCATATGGCCCCCTATGTCTGATTTACTCTCATGATTTGCTGATTTTTGCAATATGAGCTTTTATGGAAAATCCAGCATAATTAACAGAAAATTATTTTGGATTTCCGGCCTTAGATGACGTCTGCCAATCATGGAGACTGGGTGGAGAGGTTAACAATGAAAAAGGAAGTAAACATATTATACAGGGTGTGACTATACCATACCCCAGAAAAGCATCAACTTTTTTGTGAAATTGAAAAATGCTTTGTGTTTACTACTCAAAGACCAATGAGTGATTGCTGTGTACTGAAAGAGAACCTTAAATCCACATCTTCTACGTGCTCAGAGACAAAGACGCACCAACAATCCATCTTGAAAGGAGAGAATAATAAGACAAGTGTATGTCTTGTTTGTTTATCTATTATAATCAGCTCTTTTTCTGTTTAATACTTAGGGGCAACTTTGTGGACTTATAGCCTTAAAGGACTATAGATCATACCAATGAGAAAATCTAATGATGATAGTTTTGATAAATTTGAATGCCAGATGATACCACGATAAGAGACATTGCAGCCCAACTCTGCAAAAGCAATTACAGTGGAACCTTGATTTGCGAGCATAGTTTGTTCCAAAAACATGCTTGTAATGTGTACCTATAAAAGCGCCGCATGTAGAAATCAATGTTTAATGCTTAAGACACCACACACACACACACACACACACACACCACACACACACACACACACCACACACCACACACCACACACCACACACCACACACACACACACACACACACACACACCACACACACACACACACCACACACACACACACACACACCACACACACACACACACACCACACACACACACACACACACCACACACCACACACCACACACACACACACACACACACACACACACACACACTCACACACACCTAGCCCTTAACATCCACCCACACCTACCCATTAAAATACTTTCCCACGCCTAGTCCTTAAGACACCCTCCCCCACACCTAATCCTCAAGACCTCCCCCCACCCACCACACATACACACAAACACACACACTTGACCTTTAAGAGCCCCCTCCCCCACACTTAACCCTTAAAGGAACACTATCAAACCACGTTTTCTAAAATGGCAATGTACAAATAATGTCTAAGTAGCTGTGTAAACAAATGTTCCTACTTTTCATGTTAAAAATCAAAGGCAAAAGCTTTAATTCATTGTGTGTAGATTTTAGCTGCATTTGCAATGTCTCATTTGTAAAGGTGAATCTCTGCAGTCTGACATGCTAAGCACAGCGTAATATTGAAGCAGAGTTATATTAAAAGCCTGTCAGGTTTCACACACACAAATATAAATGTTTATGTTGCACATAAGATACATTTCCTCTGCTCTCTGCAGACAGCTCAGTCAGAGACAGGCAGAGCTTTCTCTCACGTACACAGTGTTAAAATATGCATTGTGAGAAAATTCCCCTTCCCCTCATGGTTCACTCTGCTGTCAGATTAGAGCAGACTGCCATCAGAAAAGTTTGAAAGGAATTAGATAACAGTAAACAAAGATACAAGCATTCAAACGTATACACCAGTACCTAGCAGCACTTCCCTAACAATTCCTACCTCAATGGAATAAAACATGTTAATCGATAGTGTTCCTTCAAGATTCCCCCATGCCTAACCCTTAAGACCCCCTTCCCCACACCTAACCCTTAAAGGACATCCAAGGTGAAAATAAACGGAGGAGATAAACAATAGTATCTATACTCCTTCTCCTAAAAATAACTTTTTTTATTTATCTCAGAGTTTTATTTTATATTTAAATCTAGTTTTTAAGTTTTTACTGTTTAATGATACCTTCATTTAAGTATGCCAGAGTTTAGATCTATGAATTAGTTAATGACTTTTTATATTTTTCTTGCTCACAAAAAGCATTTACTGACAGGAAAGTGTTTTACGACTGTAATCAGTGAAAGTTATGCTATTGCCCGACCCAGTCCCGACCCAGATAGAAAATGTTACTTACATACCTGTTTTTTTTTTACTTTTTCAGGCAGAGAAAGAAAAAAGGATCACAGCATAGTCATTTGTGTGCTTGGCACTGTACATACACATGTCTTTCTCCTATTTCATCATGTCACATGTCACCTCGGTTGTCCTTTAACACCCCCGTCCCAGTCTTACCCTTATTGGGTGCCACAGGCACCCACATTTCCCCTCAATGTTGATATTTTAATGGACGTGCGTGCCGCGCAAGTGGAAATGTGGGTGCCCGCAGCACCCGATAAAGCACTGCGACCATTGCCGCTAATGTATTTTATCCGCTATAAGGACAATGCTAGCGAATTCTGTTAAATTTGGGTGCAGTACACCGGTTATGGGCTTGCGCCAATAACCTGTGCACAGCAGCTAAATTTAAAGAGGAACTCCAGTGAACATTTTAGTGTTGGCAGGTGATGTAGCTGCTGCATGGTTTTTGGCAGTTGGAAACAGCTGTAACAGCTATTTTCCACAATGCAACAAGGTTCACGGACAGGAAACTGCCCAAAAAAGTATGAACTTTTCTTGTGGGAGGGGTTTCTTGTGGGAGGGGTTTCACCACAATATCAGTCATACAGCGCTCCCTGATAGTCTGTTTGTGAAAAGGAATAGATTTCTCACGTAAAAGGGCGTATCAGCTACTGATTGGGATAAAGTTCAATTTTTGGTCGGAGTTTCTCTTTAACAGTATGCGCCAGCAATGTCCTTAAATTACATCCCGTTGCCACTAATGTAATGTAATGTAAAATGTTAGAGGACAATGCTGGCACATTTAACAGTATGTGCCAGCATTGTCCTTATTGTAGATAAACTACATCTATATTTGTACCTCAAGTAATTGTGCCCATCACTGTGACATAAAGCACGGAAATGTGTCATTTTATGTTAGGTTGCAAATAGTTTAGTTTTAATTGCAACCTAATTACTTACACATGCAGGTCCACCTCATTCTCCTGCAACGTATAAAAATACTATTTGTGTCACCTTTAGATTTTAAGCGTTTGGCAGGGTCCTCTCTTCCCTAAGTATATTCCACATGATTGTGTGCTCCTTTCCTATGACCACCTCATACTTGTATTACTGGACCTACTTAACCAGCACAAAATCGCATGATCATGTATCTTGTACCATGTTTACCTTGTATAGCTTTGTCCTATGTTGTATAGCCTTGTTACAACTGTCATCCTTTGTATCATTTTATGTATTTATTGTCTAGCGCTGTGTAAAATGTCGGCGCTTTATAAATACAATAAATAATATTAACATATGTGGCCTAGGAGCAGAAAAAGTATAAATCTGGCCTTGTAAGTTGTAATACCGTGTTACGTCTTTCATCACCTGTATTACTGTATGTATTTATTGTGCAGCACTGAATAATATTGTTGGCACTTTTTTAACACATTAAATATAATATTTACAATTCTGGGTGGAATTGCTTATCAGATTAACCACTTCCCGACCGCCGTATGTACAATTGGCGGCCGGGAAGTGCACCCCGCAAGGACCGCCGTATTGACAATTGGCGGCGGTCCTTGTAGGGGCATGGGCGGAGCGATCGCGTCATCAGTGACGCGATCCTCCGCCTCCGCCTGGCGCCGCTCACCCGCCGCAACATCCCGCCGGCCATACGGAAGCGCCGGCGGGATGTTAACCCCGCGATCGCCGCATACAAAGTGTATAATACACTTTGTAATGTTTACAAAGTGTATTATACAGGCTGCCTCCTGCCCTGGTGGTCCCAGTGTCCGAGGGACCACCAGGGCAGGCTGCAGCCACCCTAGTCTGCACCAAGCACACTGATTTTCCCCCCCCCCTGCCCCAGATCGCCCACAGCACCCATCAGACCCCCCCCTGCCCACCCCCCAGACCCCTGTTTGCACCCAATCACCCCCCTAATCACCCATCAATCACTCCCTGTCACTATCTGTCAACGCTATTTTTTTTTTTATCCCCCACCCTGCTCCCTGCCCCCTCCTGATCACCCCCCACCCCTCAGATTCTCCCCAGACCCCCCCCCAGACCACCCCCCCTGTTTACTGTATGCATCTATCCCCCTGATCACCTGTCAATCACCTGTCAATCACCTGTCAATCACCTGTCAATCACCCGTCAATCACCCATCAATCACCCCCTGTCACTGCCACCCATCAGCCAGCCCCTAACCTGCCCCTTGCGGGCAATCTGATCACCCCCCCACACCAATAGATCGCCCGCAGATCCGACATCAGATCACCTCCCAAATCCATTGTTTACATCTATTCTCTCCTCTAAACACACACTAATTACCCATCAATCACCCATCAATCACCCCCTATCACCACCTGTCACTTTTACCTATCAGATCAGACCCTAATCTGCCCCTTGCGGGCACCCAATCACCCGCCCACACGCTCAGATTGCCCTCTGACCCCCCCTTATCAATTCACTAGTGCATTAATTACATCTGTTCTTCCCTGTAATAACCCACTGATCACCTGTCAATCACCTGCCAATCACCTATCACCCATCAATCACCCCCTGTCACCCCCTGTCACTGCCACCCATCAATCAGCCCCTAACCTGCCCCTTGCGGGCAATCTGATCACCCACCCACACCATTAGATCGCCCGCAAACCCGCCGTCAGATTACCTCCCAAATGTATTGTTTACATCTGTTATCTTCTCTAAACACCCACTAATTACCCATCAATCACCCATCAATCACCCCCTATCACCACCTGTCACTGTTACCTATCAGATCAGACCCTAATCTGCCCCTTGCGGGCACCCAATCACCCGCCCACACGCTCAGATTGCCCTCAGACCCCCCCCCCCCCCTTATCAATTCGCCAGTGCATTAATTACATCTGTCCTTCCCTGTAATAACCCACTGATCACCTGTCAATCACCTGCCAATCACCTATCACCCATCAATCACCCCGTCACTGCCACCCAACAATCAGCCCCTAACCTGCCCCTTGCGGGCAATCTGATCACCCACCCACACCAATAGATCGCCCGCAGATCCGACATCAGATCACCACCCAAGCGCAGCGTTTACATCTATTCTCTCCTCTAAACACCCACTAATTACCCATCAATCACCCCCTATCACCACCTGTCACTGTTACCCATCAGATCAGACCCTAATCTGCCCCTTGCGGGCACCCAATCGCCCGCCTACACGCTCAGATTGCCCTCAGACCCCCCCTTATCAATTCGCCAGTGCAATATTTACATCTGTTCTCCCCTGTAATAACCCACTGATTACCTGTCAATCACCTATCAATCACCCATCAATCACCCCCTGTCACTGCCACCCTTCAATCACCCCCTGTCACTTCCACCCATCAATCACCCGCTGTCACTGCCACCCATCAATCAGCCCCTAACCTGCCCCTTGCGGGCAAACTGATCACCCACCCACACCAATAGATCGCCCGCAGATCCGACATCAGATCACCACCCAAGCGCAGTGTTTCCATCTATTCTCTACCCTAAACACCCACTAATTACCCATCAATCACCCCCTGTCACTGCTACCTATCAGATTAGACCCCTATCTGCCCCTAGGGCACTCAATCACCCGCCCACACCCTCAGAATGCCCTCAGACCCCAGCCCTGATCACCTCGCCAGTGCATTGCTTGCATCTATTCCCCCCTCTAATCACACCTTGAGACACCCATCAATCACCTCCTGTCACCCCCTAGCACACCTACCCATCAGATCAGGCCCCAATTTGCCCCGTGTGGTCTCCTGATCACTCGGCCAATCCCTCAGATCCCCCTCAGACCCCCTTCCGATCACCTCCCCAGTGCATTGATTGCATCTATTTTCCCCTCTAACCACCCCCTGAGACACCCATCAATCACCTCCTGTCACCCCCCTAGCACTCCTATCCATCAGATCAGGCCCAATACAACCTGTCATCTAAAAAGCCACCCTGCTTATGACCGGTTCCACAAAATTCGCCCCCTCATAGACCACCTGTCATCAAAATTTGCAGATGCTTATACCCCTGAACAGTCATTTTGAGACATTTGGTTTCCAGACTACTCACGGTTTTGGGCCTGTAAAATGCCAGGGCGGTATAGGAACCCCACAAGTGACCCCATTTTAGAAAAAAAGACACCCCAAGGTATTCTGTTAGGTGTATGACGAGTTCATAGAAGATTTTATTTTTTGTCAAAAGTTAGCGGAAATTAATTTTTATTGGTTTTTTTTCACAAAGTGTCATTTTTCACTAACTTGTGACAAAAAATAAAATCTTCTATGAACTCGCCATACACCTAACGGAATACCTTGGGGTGTCTTCTTTCTAAAATGGGGTCACTTGTGGGGTTCCTATACTGCCCTGGCATTTTAGGGGCCCTAAACCGCGAGGAGTAGTCTAGAAAACAAATGCTTCAAAATGACCTGTGAATAGGACGTTGGGCCCCTTAGCGCACCTAGGCTGCAAAAAATTGTCACACATGTGGTACCGCTGTACTCAGGAAAAGTAGTATAATGTGTTTTGGGGTGTATTTTTACACATACCCATGCTGGATGGGAGAAATTTCTATGTAAATGGACAATTGTGTGTAAAAAAATCAAACAATTGTCATTTACAGAGATATTTCTCCCACTTAGCATGGGTATGTGTAAAAATACACCCCAAAACGCATTATACTACTTCTCCTGAGTACGGCGGTACCACATGTGTGACACTTTTTTACACCCTAAGTACGCTAAGGGGCCCAAAGTCCAATGAGTACCTTTAGGATTTCACAGGTCATTTTGCGACATTTGGTTTCAAGACTACTCCTCACGGTTTAGGGCCCCTAAAATGCCAGGGCAGTATAGGAACCCCACAAATGACCCCATTCTAGAAAGAAGACACCCAAAGGTATTCCGTACGGAGTATGGTGAGTTCATAGAAGATTTTATTTTTTGTCACAAGTTAGCGGAAAATGACACTTTGTGAAAAAAAACTATTAAAATCAATTTCCGCTAACTTGTGACAAAAAAATAAAAACTTCTATGAACTCACCATACTCCTAACGGAATACCTTGGGGTGTCTTCTTTCTAAAATGGGGTCATTAGTGGGGTTCCTATACTGCCCTGGCATTTTAGGGGCCCTAAACCGTGAGGAGTAGTCTTGAAACAAAAATGACCTGTGAAATCCTAAAGGTACTCATTGGACTTTGGGCCCCTTAGTGCAGTTAGGGTGCAAAAAAGTGCCACACATGTGGTATCGCCATACTCGGGAGAAGTAGTATAATGTGTTTTGGGGTGTATTTTTACACATACCCATGCTGGGTGGGAGAAATACCTCTGTAAATGACAATCTTTTGATTTTTTTACACACAATTGTCCATTTACAGAGGTATTTCTCCCACCCAGCATGGGTATGTGTAAAAATACACCCCAAAACACATTGTACTACTTCTCCCGAGTACGGCGATACCACATGTGTGGCACTTTTTTGCACCCTAACTGCGCTAAAGGGCCCAAAGTCCAATGAGTACCTTTAGAATTTCACAGGTCATTTTGAGAAATTTCGTTTCAAGACTACTCCTCACGGTTTAGGGCCCCTAAAATGCCAGGGCAGTATAGGAACCCCACTAATGACCCCATTTTAGAAAGAAGACACCCCAAGGTATTCCGTTAGGAGTATGGTGAGTTCATAGAAGATTTTATTTTTTGTCAAAAGTTAGCGGAAAATGACACTTTGTGAAAAAACACAATTAAAATCAATTTCCGCTAACTTTTGACAAAAAAATAAAATCTTCTATGAACTCACTATACTCCTAACGGAATACCTTGGGGTGTCTTCTTTCTAAAATGGGGTCATTTGTGGGGTTCCTATACTGCCCTGGCATTTTAGGGGCCCTAAACCGTGAGGAGTAGTCTTGAAACGAAATTTCTCAAAATGACCTGTGAAATTCTAAAGGTACTCATTGGACTTTGGGCCCTTTAGCGCAGTTAGGGTGCAAAAAAGTGCCACACATGTGGTATCGCCGTACTCAGGAGAAGTAGTATAATGTGTTTTGTGGTGTATTTTTACACATACCCATGCTGAGTGGGAGAAAGATCTCTGTAAATGGACAATTGTGTGTAAAAAAAATTAACAAATTGTCATTTACAGAGATATTTCTCCCACCCAGCATGGGTATGTGTAAAAATACACCCCAAAACACATTATACTACTTCTCCTGAGTACGGCAATACCACATGTGTGGCACTTTTTTGCACCCTAACTGCGCTAAGGGGTCCAAAGTCCAATGAGCACCTTCAGGCTTTACAGGGGTGCTTACAATTTAGCACCCCCCAAAATGTCAGGACAGTAAACACACCCCACAAATGACCCCATTTTGGAAAGTAGACACTTCAAGGTATTCAGAGAGGAGCATGGTGAGTCCGTGGCAGATTTCATTTTTTTTTGTCGCAAGTTAGAAGAAATGGAAACTTTTTTTTTTTTTTTTTTTTTTTCACAAAGTGTCATTTTCCGCTTACTTGTGACAAAAAATAATATCTTCTATGAACTCACTATGCCTCTCAGTGAATACTTTGGGATGTCTTCTTTCCAAAATGGGGTCATTTGGGGGGTATTTATACTATCCTGGAATTCTAGCCCCTCATGAAACATGACAGAGGGTCAGAAAAGTCAGAGATGCTTGAAAATGGGAAAATTCACTTTTTGCACCATAGTTTGTAAACGCTATAACTTTTACCCAAACCAATAAATATACACTGAATGGGGTTTTTTTTATCAAAAACATGTTTGTCCACATTTTTCGCGCTGCATGTATACAGAAATTTTACTTTATTTGAAAACTGTCAGCACAGAAAGTTAAAAAAATCATTTTTTTGCCAAAATTCATGTCTTTTTTGCTGAATATAATAAAAAGTAAAAATCGCAGGAGCAATCAAATAGCACTAAAAGAAAGCTTTATTAGTGACAAGAAAAGGAGCCAAAATTCATTTAGGTGGTAGGTTGTATGAGCGAGCAATAAACCGTGAAAGCTGCAGTGGTCTGAATGGAAAAAAAGTGGCCGGTCCTTAAGGGGTAGAAAGCCCTAGGTCCTCAAGTGGTTAATCAGGCCATGCCATGCTATGTGCACTAGCATGTATATTTAACCTCCTGGGCATTAATGACGAGCTCAGCTCATCCAGTAACGCCGCAGTGCACCGCTCAGGCCCTGGTGGGCCGATTTGCACAATTTTTTTTTCAAACACGCAGCTAGCACTTTGCTAGCTGCGTGTTTGTTGCGATCGCCGCCAATCCGCCGCTACCTGCCGCGAAAGAGGGACCCCCCGCAGACCCCTTGTGCAGCCTGGCCAATCACCAACAGGCTGCGCTATGGGGTGGATCGGGACTCCCCCTGATGTCACAACGTTGATGACGTCATCGCGATCGTCGCCATGGCGATGGGGGAAGCCCATACAGGAAATCCTGTTCAGAACGGGATTTCCTGTTGGGTATTTGTGCCGGCGGCGATCGGAGGGGTGGGAGGGAAAGTGAAGGGAGGGAAAGTGCCCCCTGCTGGTGACATAATCTATGATTATGTCGGACCGAAGCCTCTCACCCGAATGTTGCTGAACTTATGCAATTCCTGCTAGATTTGGTACTGCAAACTATTATTGCACTTGATTGGCTTCTGAGCTGTTTGTGGACCATATAAAATGGCGGTTTGCTGGTTGGGAGACAGCATTTCTTGTGTGTTTTACATTCAGCAAATATGGAGGCGGGGGGAGGGGAATCCCCTGGTGGTGGGAGCACCGGGCTCACCCGTACTCTCCCTCTTGATGTCGCATGGGGACTTTGGAGGTCCTGGCTTGTGGCAGAGCTCAGGGCCCCCACCTGCTATGTGCACCAGCATGTGTTTTTAAATCACCCAGGGCATGCTGCCAGCTAGCATTGTGGTCTCCCTCACAATAGCTTGTATGAGGCCACACGGTTGCTGCAGAGGCATAGCTAATGGGTGGGCAAGGGGGGACATATGTCCCCCGGACACAACACGGGGACATATGTCCCCCGGGCACAACACAGTGAGGATGCTCAGCACGGCAGTTGCACCCCCACATGCAGTTGGCTCGCTGGCTACCTTAAGTGCCCCTGATGCACATCTGGCTATATACACTGGCATACATTTGGCTATTTAAAGTGGGGAACATATGGCTGTCTGAATGGGGTAAGGGGGCACATATGACTATTTAAATAGCATTTGACTCCACCCATGACCACGACCACATTCTGACATGTGGCCACACCCATTTTGTCCAGAGGGGGTTGCAATAACTGTCTTTGTCCCCGGGTGCTGAAAACCCTAGCTACCCCTCTGGGTTGCTGCAACATCTGATACAGGCTCCCTTATCAGGTCCTCTTACCTTGGTCTACTGTTTCTGCTTCTTATATTTACACTTTTAGGAGCCATTGTTTACCCTGGTATCAAAATTGTGTAGCATTATAGGATCCATAGAATGTAAATGTAAATAGACGAGTAGATGCTCCCAAAATTGGATTACTCAATAAGTTACCGAAGATTTACCAGGTGAAGAAATTCTCCTGTCTCCAGGGTCATATGAGATCAGAGAAAAGTAGTACTTCAGCAATAGATGTAAACAATCAAAACCAGGATTATAACTATACAGAAGAGGATGGAGACAAACATAACATAAAATGACACACCATAACATAAAATAATTAAAGTTAAAAACTGTCCACCTATCTACTGAAGGGTCATAATAAACCAAGATTAAACAGAAAGATTTTTACAATATTGTATGTGTAGTACAGATAATTAATATAACATTAGTAGCAAAGAAAAGAGTCTTATATTTTTATTTTCAGTTAGATAGTTTTTTTTAATAACATTGCATCATTCTGTCATATTTTCAATTACAACCCATACACTGTATTTTAAACTATGAAACAGAGCAGAGATAATGATCCTTTGAACTCAACTGCAGTAAAACCTTATCTGAAGCTGCCTCTCACTGTTTCTTTGATGTATGAGTGCTTTAGAAAATAGAACTGTCTCCGACTCAAGTTGGGTCGGAGAGCTCAGAGAAGCTCTTTTGACTAAATAACAAGTTAAGTTTCTTAAAGGACTTACGAGGCCAAGATTTTAGAAAAAAAAAAGTTAGCTACCTGCATCAGCTTGACACAGGCACGGAGGACGCCGTCCGCGCCCTCTGTGCCGTTCCGCCGGGTCCCCGCCGCTCAGTAGCCCCCCAAACGGTCCCCGAACACGCGACCCGGGTCGGACTCTCCAGCCTGTACAAAGATGGCGGCCGGAGCTGGCCGCGGCTGCGCAGTCCGCATAGCCGCGAGTATGGCTACGCAGCTCTGAGGCCAATCCCCCGATCCACGCTACTGTTACGTGGATCGGGGGGTTGGCCTCAGAGCTGCGCAGCCGCACTCGCGGCTATGCGGACTGCGCAGCCGCAGCCAGCTCCGGCCGCCATCTTTGTACAGGCTGGAGAGCCCGACCCGGGCCGCGCGTTCGGGGACCGTTCGGGGGGTTACTGAGCGGCGGGGACCAGGCGGAACGGCACGGAGGGCGCGGACGGCGTCCTCCGTGCCTGACAAGCGGACGCAGGTAGCTAACTTTTTTTATTTTTTTTCTAAAATCTTGGCCTCGTAAGTCCTTTAACTCGTCTAGTACTGGAAACAATATAAACTCATATCTTTGCTACTAATGTTCTATTTCTTGGCTGTACTACATATACAATTCATTATATCATACGTTTATTTTGACTTCAGATCCCCTTTAATTAAAAATCTATAATACTGTAGATGAGATCATTTTGAAAAGGAAATCATTTTTAAGAGGCGTTTTCAGATGAGAAAACCAAAGATCATCCAGTTCCTGTATCAGAAAAGTGCACAAGGTTGTATTGTTAAATAAAGAAAATCAAGATCATTGTTGTAATTCAAAAAAACACATGAACTCTTCATTCACTGAATATGCTCTTCTTCCTCACCTTGCTGTGCTCATGTCAGTGCTTATTCTATCATAAAGATAAGGGCTATGAGTGACATTGCTAATGCTGGAAGCTCTGACTAGCAATGATGAATTTTGTTGGCTCTTTGAACGGCCTTAGAAGGCAACACACGTCCCTAATCAGCTGCCACTGGCTGGACTCAGAGAAGTATACATTGCCAGCTTTACTGCTGTGGCGCATAATGTAGTTGTTAACTGTTGTTCTTTACTCCCAGAGATAGTTGAACAACTGCAAGGCAGAATTAGACTGAATGGGGACGTTACATTTACAGATCAGCTTGCGAATGCTAAAGCAACTCTATCTTCGAAAGAGTAACAGATTATTTTCGATTTAAACTACTATGTTTTTCTCTCAAAACAATAACTCACATTCCACCTATAAATCTGATCTCATAAGCAAATGCACCTCAGGACACTTCATGCAGTTTCCCAACAGCCTACTAATGTATTCCTTACTTATAATCTCACATGCATTGCATGCTTTTCTGAGGACATCCCATTCTGTAAAATTCTCATTCTGTAGGACTTTACCCCACTTTTAAAGCCTCACTCCAGCTATTAATGTTTACCTGAATCCACTCTGGGCCCATTTTAGGTGAAATGGGGCCCTGGGCAAAAATGAACATCGGTCCGCCCATCTCCTAGATAGCAGTGTAAGGTGGCCTTTGTGCCACCTCCCCCAAACCTCCTTTAAGCAGTTCTTGATGGCCTTTGTACCCCCTTCCTCCAGCTACAAGTATTAGGTGGCAGTATTAGGTGGCCTTCATGCCCATCCCCCAGAAATAACATATTTGGTGGCCTTTGTGACTCCCACTGGACAGCAGTACTTGGTAGCCTTCATGCACCTGTGCCATTACTTAGCTGGACAGGCACGATGTATGACACTCAGGCTGTGCATTGCTCTGTATTATCCCCAGCAGCAGGTCCCGATGTACAGGGCTGCAACTCCGCACCCATGGCTTACCATCACTGGAGAGGGGGGCACTTTGGGGAGTGTCTATGGGCTCCAGGGCCCTGGGCAATTGCCCAACTTGCCCCAATTACTCTGTTAGCCCCCACACCATTGTTCACCATAATGTCATCCCTCCTCCCCTCCATAGCAACAGTCTCTATGTCTCTGTACAGCACTTAGTCCTGAAGTCTTTGGAGATATTAAGTCCTGAATCCCTAACTCAACAATTGGTGAGTATGAAACAAAAATTTTAAAAGAGGGGTTATCGCCCTCATACATTTTGTGAGACACAATGATCGAAAAGACCTAGAGATGGTTGCCCACGTATGCCGTTTGTTTCAACTTTCAATACTTGCAGTAATCAGATTGGTAATGTGATTTGCAAGTACGGGCATCTCTTACGTGAGGCCTTCCCAAGAGTACCAGAATTTCGTTATCCCCCACTTCTATCCTTTAAAAGAGCGCCAACTGTACGTGATAAAGTAGTACATACTAAGGTGGTGACAGGTAAACCGAGGGAGGGAAGAAGAGGTACATACCCTTGCCTTGGCTGTCACTTATGCAGTTTCATTTTGAAAGGTGATATTTTCAGACACCCTTCTAAGGGGACACAGTTTCATATTAAAGAAAACTGACTGTAATTCCACCTGTTAAAGTGTACTTGCGGATTAGCCTATGTTGGTAAGACTACCAAGGCACTTAAGGTGAGGCTTCCAGCCCATAAATCGGCGATTAGAAATAAGGACACTACACAAGTTTTGGCAACACACTTTGTAGAGGCTGGACATAACATATCACAGCTGAAAGTGCAGGTGATAGATGGAGTCCCAGTGGGTTGGGGAGCTGGACGAGATCGTAAGAGGGAACTGTCTAGATGTGAGGCTCTGTGGATACAGAGATTGGGGGTCCTGGGGGGTGGGGGTGAGGTCTAAACTTGGATTATGATCTGTCATTTTGCATCTAGGGGTGTATCAGTATGTCCATTTTCCAAGTTGTGCGGTTCCTTTAGTAATAAATTTGATACTTTATGGGTTTATTTCAACTTTTGGCATATATTGTGCATCATTGGCATTCTTTGTGCGCTTGTAATCGCATATAGGCCACTCTATTGTTGGACAATTGGTTGGTCCTATAGCACTATTAGTGGTGGCTATGCATATTTTTGAACGCATGCTCAGGTGGCTATTTGCCATCAGGCTATGCGTACATTATTGCTGTTATGCGTCTGTTTGTACGGATTAGTCCACAAAGTGACGTCACTGCGCGACGTGCACGTTGATTGGTCGAAGCACATATGGACTTAATACATGCCGCCCTGTGAGTACGATTGTGCTGATAGGTCGCTTGTTTTCTCGGCTCATGCCCTGATTGGTCGGCATTTGAGCTTTCTGTTGATTGGATGAGGTGGACACATAGCTACGTTCACTAAGTTTTGAGCTAGCCACCTTAGTGCTTTTGATGCACTGTATGTTTCATTGAGCGCTCTATATGGCAGAGTGTAGTGCCCTATCTAATAAGTATTTTTGAGAGTTTTATTGTGAATTTTCTATACTGGGGGTGGAGCTAGTGGGATTTCTTAAGTTTACCATCAGGTCCTCCTTTGAGGTGGCGCTCTCTGATTAGACAGAGGACATGCTGATTTATGATTGGTCCTTTGAGACTATATATTTGCTGGTGAATGTTACACTTGTCCATTGTAGTTCTGACAACTTAAAAAAGAGAAAGAAACATTCGAAACAGTGGGCTGTCGTTGTGCTAATATTTTTATTTATGTAACCAAAAAAGAAGCTATAATTACTTCAGTGGTGCCTGATTGAGTTGGATCTTGAGTTAGTGTAAAGAAACACAAAATGGAACAAATACACCTTTATTTGTGAATAAAATATTGTCACCATACATTGTACTAGGGACATATTTTAAATGTTGTAATAATTGGGACACTCAGGCAAATAAAATGTGTAGGTTTTATTGTAAAACTATAATGACTGGAAATTAAAAAATAATGATTTTTTTTCCCATTTTTTTTCTTCTTAGTCCCTTTAAAATGCATATAAAATAAATTCTTAGCAAAATGTAGCGCCCAAAGAAAGCTTAATTTGTGGAGAAAAAAATAGCATATAGATCATTTTGATGTGATAAGTAAAGATGTCCTGAACTGTTCGGCGGCGGATAGTTCCCGGCGAACTTGGGCTGTTTGCCATTCTCATTTAACGCTAATTGTTTTAAAAAAAATTGTGTTCACATTTTTTACATTAAAGTTACTGTCCGCCAACTTTAGCAGTTAATAGCAAAGGTCCCATGCATGCTAAAAGCACCAAAATTACAGGGTATGTTAAGAAGGAAAGTGGGAACAAGAGGAAAATCTTTTTTAAAAGACCATAAGACCTTATAGTTTTTGAGAAAATTGATTTTACAGTTCTTGTTCTGAGTGTGGGAAATGTCTCAAAGGCCACCCACTTTAGCGGTTAATAGCAAAGCCCCCAAACATGCCAGGATCCGGCAGAGGAGCCTCCACATAGGACGGAGCTTCTAGCTATACTAACTATAGCTGAGAGCAAAAGCATCTTTACATTTCCCTTCAAGGCTCCCCGATGGTTCCTTAACAGACCAATGTTGATCAGGAGGATCCAATATATAGAATCAAGTTCATTAGAGGATATTAATGTAGGATTTCCCAAGGATATTGGTGTTGGAACATTTTTTAAAGGTACAGGTATTTATGGTTAATCGAGAATATTAAAGGACTTTTTTGTTGTTGTTGTGTTTTTATTTCATTTAACCCTTTATGAAAATGGGTAAGGGGTACTAGGTATCCCTCTACTCATTTCTTCTGGGGAGGGGGCTGGTGTCTGGGGGTCCCCTTTTTAAAGGGAACTCCCAGATGCCACCACACATTGTTGGCCTCCACCTCCTTCTGGGGCACTGGAAGTGGGGAAGAGCCCCTTGTACATGGATTGGACAAGGTCTCCAGGGGGGAGAGGGAGAGGCTTGGCCTCAGAGCCCGCCCATACCATGGACCATGCGAGCTGGTATAGCTCATGGTGAGAAGCCCCACACGGCCGAGGCTGTCATTTTAGCACAGTGACTTTGCTACTTTTTTTCCTCTAATTTTAACATCAATTTTCTCAAAAACTTTTCTTTTCTCAAAAATGATTTTTGATTTTTTTTTCCTTTTGTTCCCACTGTTCATCTGAACATACCCTGCAAAATTGGGCTTTCTAGCACTTACGGGAACTTAGCTATTAACCACTAAATTTGGCGGCTATTCGCCTGCCATTTTAGTCTATGGAGCCTGCCATGAACAGCCGGCTCAGGAACATTTGTGGTAAATTTCCATTTGCGATATGAAAATTTGATGTTCGCTACATAACTAATGATAAGTAGTGATAATGAATGAATGAATGAATGAATGAATAGGAGTGTGATATGTGCAATCTGGTTATGTGTTTTTAGTTTAGAAATGCTAAAGGCAGGCCACAACTTAGCACTTAGATCATGCATGAGAGACAACTGAAAAACTGCCATGAATCATACAGTAATACTGAATTGGACCATTTATATGCAACTTTGTGCAAAATTTGCAGCACAAAATGAACACATAACTTCTCTAATGGATACCTAATGTGTTGTAAGATAAAGTGAAATCAGCAAAAATGTTAAACATGAGACAAAACAAGCTTCTAAAGAGGAACTCCAGTGAAAATAATGTAATAAAAAAGTGCTTCATTTACAATAATTATGTATAAATGATTTAGTCAGGGCCCGTTTCCACTATCATGTATTCGCATGCGGTGCCCGCATGCGAATTCGCATAGCCAGTGCAAGTGGATGGGACTGTTTCCACTTGTGCGTTTTCCTGCACGTTTTTCTGTGCAGAAAAAATCTGCAGGGTAGGGCCCTCAGAATTCGCCTGCGTGTGGAATGCAGGCGAATCGCACGCAATGTATTTAATAGGGAAATCGCATGCGTTTTCCCCATGCGTTTTTTGCCGCGATTTCGCATGCGATTTCGCATAGGTACCCATGTTAATTCACACAGGCAGTGACATGGTAAAAATCGCATCACCCTTACCTATGCGAAATCGCATGCAAAATCGCGGCAAAAAACGCATGCGGGATCGCACCCGCATGCGATTTTCCTGCGGTGATTCGCCGGCGATTCCGCAACGCTATAGTGGAAACAGGCCCTCAGTGTTTGCCCATTGTAAAATCTTTTAAATCCCTGATTTACATTCTGACATTTATTACATGGTGACATTTTTACTGCTGGCAGATGATGTAGCTGCTGCATGGTTTTTTGGCAGATGGAAACAGCTGTAAACAGCTATTTCCCACAATGCAGCAAGGTTCCCAGACAGGAAACTTCTAGGAGTACGTACTCAAGAGTTTCTTGTGGGAGGGGTTTCACCACAATATCAGTCATACAGCGCCCCCTGATGGTATGTTTGTGAAAAGGAATAGATATCTCATGTAAAAGGGGGTATCGGCTACTGATTGGAATAAAGTTCAATTCTTGGTCGGAGTTTCTCTTTAAAGCACTAAGGAAATTGAATGAATTATCCTCATGTTTTCACTGTTGTTTTTTTTTCCTGAATTTTATTGCCTATTTTAATGCATATGCAATGTCTTGTCCACACAGTCCTCCACTAGACCACTTCCCAGAGTGGATGGAAGCGAAGCAATGGACATGCTACAGTATTTACTTCGGCATAGAAACGTCACAAATGTTAATCTGGACTTCTCTGTACTCCACTATATTTTGTTTGGAAGGTGTACAACCGGGGACTACCTGTACTTTGTCATTCTAATCAAATGCAATGTGGAATGACATTAGACTTAGAAAGTCCCCTTATTTATTATATGATTCATTGACTCTGCTAGGTTTAGGAATTAAGTTCTTCCTTTGTTCAAGAGGTTCTAATCATTTTGGAATCAAGGGAGGATATGCTGTAGCAAATTACTTTGGCCTTAAAGAATGAAATATGAGTTATTCACAGTAACCCTTACATCTCTGAGTGCAAGCTACCCTTCGAGGCACTGCTAAAGATTGCTTACAACAGCAATACAGTATTTGGAAGTAAAGCAACACGGTTCTTTATCAAAAGCTATATTTTCAGAATCCATGTAGCAGAATATGAACACTGATTTAGTTAGATCAACTCCAGAAAACAGAAAAAAGTATGACCAGGAATACATCAAAAAGTACCTTAGCTTTGACAGACTATATAAGGATGTATTTCTGTAGTCCCATAGCTGGTTCTCTTCGCCAGTCCAGCATTTTTTACTTTCAGTTTCTTTAACAAGGCAGTGGTCATCTTGAAGGGGTGTTTTGGGATGTTATCCATGTTTGAATACAGTTTCAGTAGGGAGGGGATCATGCTCCGCTTCAGTTTGTCACATGTTGGTATTCATGGTTCCATCAATGAACTGGAGTTCCAAAATACCGGCAGGGCTCGTGGAGGAGAGGAGGACTCTGGGTGGGGCTTCAGCCTGCAGCTACAGGGTATGCTGGGCTGCCTCTGCCTCCTTTTGCTCACCAGGAATTTTACGTTTATAAGTTAGTGAAGCCTTGGGTTCTCTTTAAAGGACCACTATCGTGAACACTTTAAAAATGTAAAATACATACATATAAAATGTACATTTCTCTCACAGTAAAATACACTATAAATTGCTTTTCTCCTATATTGATGTCACTTATAGTAGGTGGTAAAAAGCTGACAGATTTTGGACTAACCTATCTCCTCATGAGTGAGTCTTAGTATTACCTTTATTCTATACAAAAGAATTCCCTGGAAAGGATCTTTACAGAGATGCAGACAGCTTCCCTTCTCATTTGCACACTACACTAGCAGTTGGATTGAGCAACTGCAGTTTAGTAACTGCTTTCGTAAATAATTAACTGAGCATTCCCAATGAAGAGATGGACTAGTCCAAAACAGATATGTCAGATTTTCACTATCTATTGTACGTGACAGCGACATAGGAAAAAAGTAATTTATAGTACATTTTACTCTGGGAGAAATGCACATTTATATGTATGTATTTTACATTTTACATTTCTTGCATCCTTTACAGAGGAATTATCAGCCACAAAATCAAATTCTATTCCCCCACTGCTCTGTGTTCATTATGCAGCCTGGAACCTCACCCTGCATTGCAAGCACTCCAGTCTATTCAGAAATGTTTCTGCTGTAATAAATCTTATCTCAGTCAGACTGGTTCTATTTGGTTCATTGCTGACAAGAAGGAAGCTTGGCATCACCCCTCCCACTTTCCTGCTCCTCACTGATTGGCTGAAGGCAGTTCAGTGCTGCTGAAATACGATCTATGCCTGTGCTCTCATGTGTTTACAAAGCAAGCTAGCTATGACAGAGCAGATTCTAGGAGGGAAAAAAAATAAGCGAGGAAATGACATCAGCACTGGCTTCAGTCAGAGGAAATAAAATATGGAAACTGCCAGAAACGGAATTCTCTTTATTTACTATATAGAATTCACTGAAATCAAAATGTGGACAGTACAATACATCTGCTATGCAAGTAGAACACGTAGTTATCTACTTATATATGTGTTTTTTTCCCTAGTATGGCTGACCTTGCTGCTTTAAGGTTGTTGGATATTTTTTATACCACATCCAGTCCAGTGATGGCCAAACCCCTACGCAGTCTCTGTTTACTGTGAAAAACAAGTCATTCTGCCCTTTCACTCTCTGGCTAGACAGTTGTGTTATTAAGCTATTCAATACACAATTGTTTTGTAAGTGTTGCTTAGATACAAGAAGTGGTTATTAAATGTTGAATAGTGCCATGTTTTTGTTCCGGCTCCCAATGTTGTTTTCGCAAGACCTTCAGGTGATTAATCTTATCCATTGAGCTTAATGTGATGCAAGATTAATGGCACATTCTGAGAGATGCTTGCTATTCTTGGCAAGGAACGTTCATTTGAAAGAAAGAATACTGACTGTTTTGAATAGTGAATAACTTTGTTGTATTAAAGAGCCCCTATAATGGAGAGTCTGAATGATGTAATTACTGAATTCACAGTGGGGTAGGAACCTTCAACAGCACTCATCATTAACATACAATGTAAGGCCACACTGAATAAAAGGGGGTAATGGGAATGTGGCAGCTCCCCTGAGAATTATTTAGAAACATACATATTTACAAATGCAGGTAGTCCCTGGTTAAGAATGAAATAGGGACTATAGGTTTGTTCTAATGGTGCTCGAATACCCCTATCCACGAATTCGAGTAAATCCGGAAATTCCGGATTCCCTCATCCACGGATTCGACAAACCTGGCCGTGGCTAAAACAAATTCCGGAACCGTCGTGATTAGAATCTGGATTAAAAAAAAAATCGGAAACCGTCATGATTACAATCTGGATTTGAAACTGAATCACTAATTCGAACCGGATTTTCGCCGTGTATGAGTCAATCACGGCATCCGGATTTTCTTTTACCGTTAATAGCAAAGCCCCCATACATGCTACAATCCCCAAAATAGCATGGATTATAAAGGTGATAAGGGGCTACAACTTAAAAAAAAATTTCAAAAATAACTTTTAGTTTTTGAGAAAATGGATTTTAAAGTGAAATCAACACTTGAAATGCGGCTATTATTTGGTAATAATTGTTTTTAAACAGGAAAATACACTTTAGGCAATCGCAGAAGTGATGGCGAGTCCCAATGGCACCTGACGGTGGTGGTACCACTGGAGGGAGGAGGATGAGACAAGTGGACGATGCCACAAAAAAAAACAGAGGTTTTTGTCAATGTTTTTTTTTTTTTCCTTGCAGCGATAGCAATGACATGGCAGCAAAATAGTCTGTCCGATTAATCGTCCCAAAAAATGTTGCATCCCTGGACTCTGGTGGTGGGTACACAGACTGCTGTTGTCGTTTAATAGTAGGACATGAGAGGGGGCAGCAGGAGGGCTAAGCAGCACTCTGCAGCAGCACAGAAAGAAGAGTAGCATGGCACCTCACTGGTGGCACCACAGCATGATACATCGTCCCAAAAATTGTAATTATCCATGGACCCTGGTGTTGGGAATACAGAGGGTCAGTTGCTGCTGGTTAGAGAGGGATGCTGTGTCTGGCACCTCTGATCTGGGCAGCTGCAGCACAGAAAGGCATGACCCCTAACTGATGGCACCACAGCACTAGAATTGTGCCCAAAAATTGTAAGCATCCGTGGACCCTGGTGGTGGAAACACAGCCTTTAGTACTTAAACACATCAGCAGCATCAGGAGAAGGACTAAGGGCTCAGCAGCAGCACAGAAGGGCATGGCCCCTCATTGATGGCACCACAGTACGAGAATTGTGCTCAAAAATTGTAAGTATCTATGGACCCTGGCAGTGGGTACACAGACTTAAGTATTAACCACTTTGTCCTCCTTGACGTATAAAAACGTCAAGGAGGACAGGCTCGCTCCCGCGCGCTCCCGTGGCCAATCACGCGCGTGCACGCGCACTCCCGGCCGCGGATTCGGTAGCCACGGAATCAATGTATCGGGCTATGGAGCCCGATCACTGATTCCTCTCCCCTGCTGAAAAAGTGACAGCTTCTCTCGGAAGCTTCGCTCTTTCTGAAGCTATGTCCCTCTAAGCGTACATTGTACGCTTAGAGTGACGTCATGTAAACAAACTCAATCTTGTGGCCAAAAAGTAAAACTACAAGTAAAAGTAAAAAAACATTACAATACACAAATATTTCCCCAAATAAAACACCTTTATATCCCACCCTCCCAAAAATGCCCACATAAAATGTTTAATAAAAAAAAAACAAAAAACATTACTATAAAAAAAAATAAACCACATAAATATTTACCTAAGGTTTTAAACTTTTTAAATATCTATGTAAAGATGAAATATTTCTCTCTAATTTTTTTATAAGCTTGTAAAAAGTGATGTATGCAAAACGGAAAAAATGCACCTTTATTTCCAAATAAAATATTGTTGCGATACATTGTGATAGGGACATAATTTAAACGGTGAAATAACCGTGACAAATGGGCAATTACAATACGTGGGTTTTAATTATGGAGGCATGTATTATTTTAAAACTATAATGGTCGAAAACTGACAAATAATGAATTTTTTCCTTTTTTTTTCTTATTCTTACTGTTAAAATGCATTTACAGTAAGGTAGCTCTTAGCAAAATGTACCCCCAAAGAAAGCCTAATTGGTGGCGGAAAAAAACATATATAGATCAGTTCATTGTGATAAGTAGTGATAAAGTTATAGGCTAATGAATGGGAGGTGAACATTGCTCAGATGCATAAAGTGAAAACGACTGAGAGCTTAAGTGGTTAAATTCCAACATCAGCAGCAGCAGGAGGAGGACTACTAAGGACTCAGCAGCAGCACAGAAAGGCATGGCCCCTCATTGGTAGCACCACAGCACAAGAGTTGTGCCCAAAAATTGTAAGTATCCGTGGACCCTGGCAGTGGGAACACAGACTTTAGTACCTAAACACAAGGTACAACAAGTTTGCCGGGGTCTGAGGCACATACAAACGGTCCTGATCATCATCATCATCATTATAATAGAACTCTTCTCCTGACCTCCCCCCACCACCTCTGTGCCCCAACATCCCCAGACACAGACCCTTCATTGTCCTCAATATAAACTTGGGATGCTGGCTCAAGCCCAACCTCCTCCTCCACATCATGCCCCATCATCTCCTCAATGGCAGCCATAAATACTCGCCAAGACGCCGGACTGAGGGACACAATGCTCTCGTCCAGGGAGGGCTACTGACCACTGGCTGCTGGGATGGATGTCACAACTTGCGTGGGGCGTTGGCTGCTGCTGCTGGGAGTGTTGCTCATAGCGGAGGTCTGTGAGAAATTCATGATGGGCTGCTCCTCCGTCATCATGTCCATCAATGCCTGTGAGTCAAACTCCTGAACGACCAAACAACGTCGAGCCAAGGTGCTGAAAATGGGTAACACCGTTGTCGGCTGACTCGGCCCAGGCTGTGCTGCAGATAGACGCCTTTCTGCTGCACACCCTACAGCTGGGCGCCCTCTGCCTGGTCATGGACCAGTCCCATAACTGGCGGAGGCAATGGCACTCCCTCTCCTGCCACACCCACAACCCCTGCCAGACATGTTGTATACTATGCACAAGATTTCAAGGTGGAGAAACTGTGCTGCTTTTTACAGTCAATAACTGTGTGGGCCTGGGGACAGACAGAATATAACAGGGGACTTTTATTGATTTTTTTTAGAAAAGAACAACAAAAACCAAACAAACAAATGCGCAGACGGTGCAATTCACAAATACTGAATATACTGAATACACTGTAATAGAACTCATAGAAATCACTGGAAAACGCCGCAGTTTAACTGCACTATACGCACAGCAAATTAACTGCCTGCACTAACAGTACGGTACAATGTCACTGAGTAAACTTAGTGACTGACCAGTGGCAGTGACTGCAAGTAACTGACGTTGATCACTGGCTGTGAGCTGAATACAAGTGATACAGTAAAATGATATAGAACACAAAAATGAGTGGACAGCGCTCTGCCTGCACTAACAGTACGGTAACGGTATAATGTCACTGAGTAAACTTAGTGACTGACCAGAGGCAGTGACTGCAAATAACTGACATTGATCACTGGCTATGAGCTGAATACAAGTGATACAGTAAAATAATATAGAACACAAAAATGAGTGGACAGAGGTCTGCCTGCAGTGCACTAATAGAATAGTACAATATCACTCACTGACTAAACGTACTAGTGACTGACCAGTGACTGTAACTGAAGTTGATCACTGGCTGGCTGGCTGGCTGGCTGGCTGGCTCAGCTAGATAACAAGTATACTGTATTACAGCAGTATAATCAGTTTGAACCTGCCTACCTGCCTGCCTGCCTGCCTACACTAAGCACAGTAATCATTACACTCTCACTATGACTACACTGACTACAGCTAACTGAAGTAATAATAAATCACTAACAGGCTAGCTAGCTAAATACAACTGACAAGTACAGTATCAGAGCAATGTTAGGAGTAAAAAGTGCATGCTGAAGCAACAATGGCCTGGAGATGATCCTCTCAATGCCAAAGTCTAGCAAGGACAGAGATTTTCATCATGGCTGCTGCTTTATATACAGGAAGGGAGGGCATAGCCTCTCCTCAGGGCCGGAGCTACCATAGGTAAAAATGGGCCTGTAGGGGCCCCCAATTTGTCCCTCCCCCATCTTAACTGTTGCTCCCCAGGGACTCTGCAGAGTCTGTTAAGTTGGGAGGGGATTGGGGGAGGGTCAACAGCCAGCTCAGGGGCCCAGGAGGGAAATTTGGCTGCAACAAAGGGCCTCTAATGACGCTTTTTGGTCGGGAGGTGTCTGTTGGGGGCCCCCAGGCTAATTTTGCCCTAGGGCCCAATTGTTACTTGAACCGGCCCTGCCTCCCCTCCTATGATTGGTTGCTGGGGCCTGGCTGGGGGCCTCTGAATGGCCCAGGGAAGTAACTTCTGCCCATTTCTGCTAATCACGACAAAACCACGGTGTTCCCCGCCGTGTTCACGATCGTGAATGTATCCAAATATTCAAAATCACGGCCTGTTGTGCCCGTGTTACGTGGTTCAAAATCAATCCACGGTTTCGGATTTTGAAGCCGAATACTGGAAAAATGCTCATGGTCCACGGCTATTCCGTGATCACGAGTTCTTGGTGAGCATCCTTAGTTATTTCTTAACCTCAATTTGTCCATAAGCTGAAACATTGTGACGTCTCTGGGAATCCCCTATGAAGAGATGGACTAGTCCAAAACCTGTCGCATCTGTCAGATTCCTACTACCTGAACACAGTGAATCCAGCGCAGGAGACTTGGGCGCAGCTGGCGCCACCATAGGCCATAATAGGAATTACGGCTATAGCAACGCAGAGGCAGTAACTTCGGTGCCGTCAGCAATTGCTGGAAGCTAAATTATTTCATTCCCCACCATCCATGGCGGCCTGGAGGGGGAATAGTATTTAACACGGCCGGGAACTTGTGCAGCAGCAGGATCAGCCATATACCGGCTGTATACTGCGCCCAAGTCTCCCGGCGGCGATTCCTCTTGTATGCCTACTACCTACTGTAAGTGACAGCAACATAGGAGAAAAGTAATTTATGGCTCATTTCACTCTGGAAAAAATGTACTTCTTATTTGTCTGTTTGCACATATTTTAAATTTTCCAATTTTTCGCCATAGTGCCCTATTAATCAGTTGGTACGTGTTTTTTTTCTTCTCCATAGCAGTGCATTGTGAAAAAGATTTCAGTTAAAACGTGTTAAGTGTGAACTGAGCCATTGGGAAACATGGGCATTACTTTGAAAATCAGTTGTCCTTTCAGTTATAACTGAGAGCAACTGATTAAGTGTAAACGGGGCCTTATGTGACACCTCTACCTTGTTGCCGCGTCACCTCTGCCCTTCTGTGTTCTGCAGAAAAATGTAATTTTACCATTAAAAAAAAAAAAATCTTTGAATTTTTTAACATCTATTTTCTTAAAAACTACTTTAAAAAAAAAAAAAAATTTAACTAGTTCCCACAGAATCAAATTTCACATTTGTGGGTGGTTCGTAATTTGGGGACTACTTGTATATAAGTTATTTCATGTAATTTATTTTTTAGATAGGGCTTATATGAATGTTTATAGACCTATTGTACTGGTTTCCCTTTGCTTCTTTATTTAGTTTTTTCAGGTCCTGACATCGCCAGTGTAACTGGATAGACAAATTCCATTCATTATTTTACTGCACACAGCTGCAAGCTTTGTATAGCCCAGTGCAGCACAAACCTATGCAGAACCTAAATTGCCTGCTGCTGCTGCTGCCCATGTATCCCCCACATTCCCTAGGGGCTACCGGTGGAATCAATCTGGTACAGAACTGGCATTTCCAATGTATGTAGCCATATTTTCTTGGTAATATTCATCAAAAATGCCATAGTTTAGATTTTCACTACATTTAAGCAGATTTATGCGCGTTTGCCATGCACGTCAACATGCGCACTGTTGCACTGGCCATTATAGTCAATGGCCAGCGCCCATTTGTGTTTGTTCATGTTTTTCCCTGCACAATGCACGCTTTCATAATTACAATGTATTCCACCACACCTGAAAAATCACAAACAAACACTGAAAATCGCTTGGAGAAAACCGATGGAAACCCATGAATGCGTTAATATTTACGCCACATCTAATGTCTATTACAGTGGTCCTCAAACTAAGGCCCGCGGGTCGAATGCGGCCCCCTGAGGCTTTTTCACTGGCCCCCCAAACCTAAATGTTTAACTTATAGATGTGGCCCACTGCACCCTTAAATATCAGTGGCCCACATATAGAATAACAGTGCTGGCACCACCCATCCACATACTGTAGAAGCCAGCAAGCAGTAATTCGCTGGCTTCCAATCCAATTCTGCATCAGGTGACACTGCTGACCTGCTGACACTGGACGACAGGTTGTCACCTGGGTATGCTTCACTGTCTGGTGCACAAAGACATTCTTCGGGCGCCGCATGACTGAATGGCTGCTGCTGGGACTTCTCCTCTGGGCATGATTGGGGGAATCAATACAATTGGGGGAATCAATCAAGATTCAAGGTAATGTTTTTCAACATCATTTTATGTATGTTCAGGCCCCCCGCCAGTCTGAAGAATGTTGACCCGGCCCTTGACCGAAAAAGTTTGGGGACCTCTGGTCTATTATAATTAAAAAAATCTATTAGTGTATTCATGCCTTATCCAATCCCAAAGATACATATAAGAGGCAGCTGAAATGTTTATATCATCTACTTAGTAGTGGCAAAAATGTTAATTTATGCGGATTACTGCTAATGTGTTAATTTATGCACATCATTAGGTGGTAAATTTATGCACAACCGCACATGGTTAATAAATCTTTTTGAATTTGGAAATAATGTGAAGAGAGCAAAGTCCTATTATAAAGAAGATAAAACAGGTGGTAATGTCACCAACAAAGCCTGCTGAATTAAGTCCATATCTGACACGCAGGGACATGGGACACTGCATAGACAGCAATGTCGGATGTTCTAATTAACGCAGTGCAGTCAGTGACACATTCACATTCTAAGAAATCAATATGGCTGAAAATATTGCATCAACAATTGTATATAAATATAACTATAACAATATCTATTCTATGTAAGTACAAGATGGTCACTTGGCTAATGAATTGCACAGTCACCAACAACAGTATAAACGTTTATATTGTATTTGTGGTTTGCAATGCATTTACAAATATTTATGAGCTACATAAAGCAAGATTTAAACAATATTTCGACAATTCAAAAACATAAACCACAAACAATCGTCAGTGAATACATTAATGCCTACCTAGTCTTAGTCCAGCTTCCCAAGACCTTTCACAGTACAGATTTCCTTATAGACACAGACACAGAACATTTATATAGTGCTTTTATACTGGTGGACTCAAAGCGTCAGAGCTACAGCCACTAGGGCTCTCTCAGGAATAGCAGTGTTAGGGACTCTTGCCTAAGGTCTCCTTACTGAATAGGTACTGGCTTACTACACAGTAAGAGCTGAGATTTGAACCCCTGTCCCCTGTGTCAGAGGCTATAGACCCACAGTTCCTTACCCAGCTAGGTTCAGCCAGCAGCGCAAACAGAAGACAAAAGAACCCTTTGTCACCTGGTGCAAACAGTTTATTCCCATTCACTCCACCCCCTTATGCACACATCACTTTCCTTTTAGGAGGCCCTTTTAGGATCCTAGGCCACGCCCCCATTATGCTGATAAACAGAACAAAAGATAACAGTGTAATATTAAATCCATTTACATTATACACTTGCAGACACAGAAGCAAACAAGTGTGTGCTATTAAGTGGCCTTCCTTATAAAAACTCTGAATTCGGCATGAATCCCCCCTCCTCTTCCGCCTACCTTTGCCTAACATTATCGCTGAGTAATGGTATTGATCATATGTATAGCAATCTACTGTTATTCGGCTGTAATGGAGTAGAATTGGGATTCCACTCCACTGCAGCCGAGTAACAGTAGTCTGCTATACATATGGCCAATACAGCTACTCAGCTGTTCATGCGCCAAAGCAGATTTGGGGCTCGATTCACAAAAGGGTGCTAACTCGGTTAGCACGCCTAAAAGCTTTGGGCGTGCTAACTAGGGTGCTAAGCAGTTAGCACACCCAAAACTTCTATTGATCGCACGCAAAGTTTGGTGCTGCGCAGTGCATGGGAAACATCGTGCCGAGTGCAACTAAAACGTTGCGACGTTTTAGGGGCACCTGGTGCAGCGTTTTAGTCGCACCCGGTGCAACGTTTCGCCCCGCGAAGCGCTCAAACTTTGCGCACGCTAAGCTAGCGCGCAAAACTTTGCGCAACTTAAAGGGCTTTAGGCGTGCTAAGGGGCTTTTAGGCGTGCTACCTAAGTTAGCACCCTTTTGTGAATCAAGCCCTTAGAGTTTGGCTATGCAATAGCTGAACTCGGGCACTGATTGTCACTCCTTCAGCATGTTAGCAAGATAGGCACCTAGTTTAAGCAATTAGCAGTGCACGCCATAGCCTCAAATTAACATTTCAATCTATGGCAGTGCCTAGTTTTCAATCGGTGTCAGAACCCACATTACCTGTCTCAACCAGATTCTTAGCCGCTAAATGTTCTGAACGCATGCCTGGCCCAGGTCTTGTGAAACCATAACATGTGTGGCTACTGGGTCAGTAAATGAGCTCTTGTCGTATAATTACAGTCACTGCAGTAAGAAATGTTATACTACAAATCCACTTTACTTTAAACTGTTAAAAAATAAATCCACTTTGTCCTGAATTTTTTTCAAGTTTCTTGTGGCTGGTAAGACTACATGAATACAAATGGGAATTCAGAAACCTTTTAGCAGTCCTTTCAATGCTCCGAAATAACCCAGTCAAGGGTTGCAGACAGTGTTAGGCTGGGCTGGCGGGGACTGGAAAAACACACATGCAGCCATACAGCACTATCACTGAAAACCGATAGTTAGGGATGAGGGAAAAAGAATCCTAAGTTCGATCTCGTGGCAAATCAGGCCTTTCTCTCTTACCAAACTTTCCAGTGGGAAAGGTCCAGTGATTTAACCTGCGGTTGCTACCTCTCCAAACAATCACGGGCAAATCGTGAAGGTGATAGGCAGTGGCGTAACTACTATTCATGGCGCCCCCAGGCAAAACTTTGATGAGGCTCCCAATGTTCACACCCCTTCCCTTGCCTCCCCTTTTTGCCCTTCACGGGCTTAGGGCCTATCTCACAAGGGTTATAAAAATGTTGCCATCATGCTTTCCACACTCATAACAAGTGTAACTCTAAATAACCCCGATCTATAGACCTTTGTATCGGAGGAAGGGAAGGTTAGTATTTGGGGGCCCCCCACAGCTCTGGGCCCCCCTGCGATACAGGGGCTGCTTCCCTCTAATTACACCCTGGTGGTATGGACACATGAATAAAAGTTGGAATAATCCAAACAGGAGCTGCTACCCCATAAAAATAGGGGGAGCCATCTCATGGGAAATCATGAGTGCCAAATAAATTTAAAAAAAACATAGGTGCTTACTAAAACAGATACCAAATTTTATTGAAGAACAATAATTGCACAACTCATAGTTACTATGAGAGGTGCATGTGTAGCTATGTTTTTGCATAAGTGGTGATGTTTTTTTTTCATATCAGCTAATATGGGTGGTGGAGATCTTCAATCAAGCTCATTAGAGGATATTGGCATGGGACATCTCCGAGGATATTGGCATGGGAGCATTTTTTTAAGGTACAGGTAAGTATTTATGGTTAATTAAGAATACTAAAGGACTTTTCTCGTCGCTGCATTTTTATTTAATTTAACCCTATGTGGAAATGGGTAAAGGATACTATGTACCCCTATACTCATTTCTGCTGGGAGGGTGGCAGGCATTTGGGAGTCCCCTTCTTAAAGAGGACTCCTAGATGCCACCATGAACCCCCTAGATGCCATTGTCGGCCTCCACCTTCTCCTTGGGCACTGGAAGTGGGGAAGAGCCCCTTGTCCATGGATTGGACAAGGGCTCTGGGGGAGTGGGGGAGGCGTGGCTGGATAGTGTAATGGTTAAGGGCTCTGCCTCTGACAAGGGAGACCAGGGTTCGAATCTCGGCTCTGCCTGTTCAGTAAGCCAGCACCTATTCAGCAGGAGACCTTAGGCAAGTCTCCCTAACACTGCTACTGCCTATAGAGCGCGTCCTAGTGGCTGCAGCTCTGGTGCTTTGAGTCCGCCAGGAGAAAAGCGCTATATAAATGTTTGTCTTTGTCTTTTTGTCTTTTGGCTGCCCCTCTAACCCGGAGCCCCCCTATACCATGGACTATGTGGGCTGGTATAGCTCAGGGTGCGAAGCCCCACATGGCCTGGGCTCCACATTCCGGTTATCCCAGTCTGCATGGGGGACAAGGGGTTAAAGAGTCTCGGGAGGGGGGATCACACGACATTTATTTTAACATTTTCCACACACTGAATGAAAATGTTTAAAAATACAGGTAAAGTTGCCAGGGTTCTTCACACAGCCATATTGTGCAGAATCATAAACTCTCAGAAAGATAGTGACATATTGCAACAGGATCTGGATAGGATGGCTATATGGGCACATAAATGGCAAATTAAATTCAATGTTGAAAAATCTAAAGTCATGCATTTTGGTTGTACCAATGGTCTAGCACCATACAAAATAAACGGGATACAGATGAGGACATCAAACTTTGAGAAGGACTTAGAAGTACTCATCGACAACAAGTTAAATAATCGTATTCAATGCCAAGCCGCTGCAGCTAAAGCTAATAAAATTTTGGGATGCATTAAAAGGGAAATAAAAACTTGAGATGCTAGCATAATATTGCCCCTGTTTAACTCTCTAGTAAGGCCAGTGGCGTAGCTAGAAACCTCTGGGCCCCGATGCGGAATCTGGATGTGCTCCCCCCCTCCCGGCAACAACAGCCTCTCCCCCCCTCGCAACACCCGAAGCACACACATATCCAAATCCCCATAGCTGTGCATGGCATGGCTATATCAATTCCGCTTTCCAGCAGCATGGCTGCCACGTTCAATTTGCAAACATACGCAGCACCCAGAGGAAATAGGGCAATTAGTAGCAATATGCCAGTCTGAAGGAAAATAATCGTTATGTGCGCAGCATTCACCCGATAATAATTATTATGTGCGCAGCATTCACCAGAAAATCGTTATGTGCGCAGCATTCACCAGAAAATATTAGTTATGTGCGCAGATTTTAACAAATAATAATTGTTATGTTGCGCAGCATTCACCAGAAAATTTTTATGTGCGCAACATTCACCAGAAAAGAATCGTTATGTGCGCAGCATTCACCAGAAAATAATCGCAATGTGGGAGCATTCACCAGAAAATAATCGCAATGTGGGAGCATTCACCAGAAAATAATCGCATTATGGGGAGCAGTCACCAGAAAATAATCGTTATGTGCGCAGCATTCACCAGAAAACATACGCAATGTGGGAGCATTCACCAGAAAATAAACGCAATGTGGGAGCTTTCACCAGAAAATAAACGCAATGTGGGAGCTTTCACCATAAAATAAACGCAATGTGGGGGCATTCACCAGACAATAAACGCAATGTGGGGGCATTCACCAGAAAATAAACACAATGTGGGGGCATTCACCAGAAAGTAATCGTTATGTGGGGACAGTCACCAGAAAATAATCTTTATGTGGGGACAGTCACCAGAAAATAATTGTTATGTGGGGAGCAGTCACCAGAAAATAATCGTTATGTGGGGCAATCACCAGAAAATAATCGTTATGTGGGGGCAGTCACCAGAAAATAATCGTTATGTGGGGGCAGTCACCAGAAAATAATCGTTATGTGGGAGCAGTCACCAGAAAATAATCGTTATGTGGGGACAGTCACCAGAAAATAATCGTTATGTGGGGGCAGTCACCAGAAAAGAATCTTTATGTGGGGGCAGTCACCAGAAAATAATCGTTATGTGGGGGCAGTCACCAGAAAATAATCGTTATGTGGGGGCAGTCACCAGAAAAGAATCGTTATGTGGGAGCAGTCACCAGAAAATAATCGTTATGTGGGGGCAGTCACCAGAAAATAATCGTTATGTGGGGGCAGTCACCAGAAAATAATCGTTATGTGGGAGCAGTCACCAGAAAATAAACCTGTACAAATAAAAAAATTCACTCACCTGGCCAGCCTCTGACGTGAGCTCCCCGACGTGCAACCAGCCTCCCTTGTGCAGCTCCTCTAGCGACGATCCTGCAGCGGAGCAGGCAATCACTCCCTAGCTGACAGGCAGAGTGCAGGGCTACGGAAAGATGGCGCCCGAAGCCCTGTACTGGAGACACAAATAGTCTCTAGTGCAGGGCTTCGGCAGCCATCTTGCCGTAGCCCTGCTCTGCCTCTGGGAGAAACTGGCTGCTCCGCTGCAGCATCCTGCTCTGCCTTCGGGAGCCAGTCCCCGGGATTTCAACACCTGGGGGGTCCAGGCCCCCGGGCCCCTCCCCCGCCTCTTTAGGAGGCGGGCCCGGTCGCCACGGCGACCCCTGCGACCACGGGCCCTACGCCCATGAGTAAGGCCACATCTGGAATATAGAATTCAGTTCTGGGCACCACATTACAGGAAAGATATTGCAGTTTTAGAGCAGGTGCAGAGATGAGCAACAAAATTGATACAAGGGATGGAAGGTCTCACTTACTAAGAAAGGTTAGATGAACTGGGTTTATTTAGTCTAGAGAAAAGACGCCTCAGAGGGGATCTAATTAACATGTATAAATACATCAGAGGGCAATATAAAATAGAGGACATGATCTGAACGTTTTAGCCATTTATTTAGGAAAGGGTTCTTTACAGTAAGAGTGATTAAGATGTGGAATGCATTGCCACAGGAAGTAGCTATGGCAAATTCTATATCTGCATTTAAAGGGGGCTTTCCTTGCATTGAAAAACATCCATGGCTATAATTACTAAATAATGCCCAGTAGTGTTGATCCAGGGATTTTATCTGATTGCCACCTGGAGTCAGGAAGGAATTTTTTCCCTTGTGGGGCTAATTGGACCATGCCTTGTAAGGGTTTTCTGCCTTCCGCTGGATCAACAGGGATATGTGAGGGAGCAGGCTGGTGTTGTAATTTGTTTTCTGGTTGAACTCGATGGGCGTATGTCTTTTTTCAACCCAAATAACTATGTAACTATGTAATTGCGTCTGTAAATTGATCCCTGGCCAAAACATTGCCACTTCCATGGGGTTTCCAGGGGGTCCGTACGACTCATGAAATGTACTGCTCTTTCTTTTGACATATGTAAATTTACACTCCCCGTTAGGTTGCTACATTATCTGTCATTTACCACATTTATATGTATACTTTTTTCCTATCTTAAGTTTAAAAGTTTAAAATTGATTTTCACCAAAACTATAAGATCTTTTTGAAAATGTTCTCCTTTTTTCCTTTTGTACCCACTGTTCTCCTCAACATACCCTGCAAATTTGGTAATACTAGCTCGTAAGGGGGCTTTGCTATTAACCACGAAAGTTGGCCGTTAGGCGAAAACGCAAAAATTTTAGCATAATAACATGGAAATCTCGAATGCAAAAAGTGAACATTTTAGCAAATTTTTACGAAAAAAATCTCAAAAACAAAAATAACATTTTCGATGCAAAAAAGGCCTTTGGTGAAAATTCGCAAGCAACACTGATTTGAATAGTGTTCCAATATGGAATGGTCATGCCTTGACAAGGCCATCTCTGCCAAGAATATAGTGTGTACAGTGGCCCTAATTCGTTGCTGATACCTGGAGTGCCGGATCACTCATCTAGCCTCGACCAGCTGCTTCACCCAAAAACTATATAGCAGGTGTACAAGGTTTTAGATTCTTCTACCTTGGAAAACCAGCTTGGAAACTCAGTAAAACAGATCCACTCTAGCTAATTCTCATAAGAGGATGCATGATGGTATTGCAGGAGCCTGTGATTTTTACCACTGTACAAGTATGCCAACTAAATAATCATATTTCTTCCATCATGGTTTTGCTAAGGGCATCTGCTGAAAGTCTGGGTAATCCATAAACACTGTCTGATCTCCATCTGATCCAGTGAGAATGAAACAGACATAATCTAATAGCTCTGAGTATGTTATTGAAGGTATCCTGTTTCAGCTACTGTGCTGCAGCCATCTGACAGCAAGCAATGGCGAGCCTCACCAAATGCAGAAAATAGCACTTGTACAAACTTGTTTTCTGTAAACTTTCAAATATGATAAAGCTTAGATGCTATATTATATTCAGTGGAACCAGTAGTAGATTTTGTTCAGCTTCAATCTTTTTTACATTTTCACACATACTACCTAATGCCTTTCAATTAGGGATGTTGGAAATGCCCATTTCGGATTCCGCCAAATTTCCGGTTTCCCTCATTTCTAATTTTCAATTTTTTTCCGATTTTCAAAGAGTATTTTATTTGGCATTTTTTGTATCGGAGCATGCAAGTGTTATAATTTAAGTAGGCCTCAGTTACTTGGCCTGAGTTTTATGTAAAAGGCTTGTCCGCAGTGTATGCCTTTAAAATAGATAGAGGTTTGGTGATGCAGGCAGAGGCATCTCAGGGTCTGCGTGTAGCAGAAGATACACGCAGATACTGAGAACATGTTCCTAAAGAAGGCCATCGGTTTACTCTGACCTCCACTTACAGGACAGGAACAGTAAACATTGGCCATGTTTACTAAACATTTACATGCCTGCATCTGGGTCAAGTGCCTCATTGATTATTAATCAAGTAGGTGTGTATGATGACACCACGAGTAGGGTCCACCAATAATCTGATCTAGGGGTGGCGAATATGATGTCACGTTTAACTCTTTCCTAGTCGGTATTAATAGCCGGACGAGCTGAAAAGGGGGCGCTCTCTCTCTGATTCCTGCTATGCTTCAAATACTGACTGGAACCCAATTATTTCTCTAAGTATGTTCTTCCTTTCTGTAATCTGATATAATGTATGCTGTACATAGGTAGTCTAGATGTAACATAGAGTAGATACAAGAAGACCTGGGTACTTTCAGAAGGAAGGTACTCACGCTGCTGTAACGCAACAGGGAAGTCTGCTTTGCAAGGAGATGATAAACTGTATCTATCTGTATTTCTGTTACTTGAATAAATACCGTAAACATTGAAGGAGCCCGAGAAAGTCTATCTCCTACTTGCTGTGTGTGGAGAGTCAAGTGATCTCACAGTCTGTGAGACGCAACTGTAAGAAGTTAATGGTGTCGAAGCAAGGTGATATAGAACAGGTTCTAACAGTGGTGCCGTGAACCCAGCTGCGCTGTCTAGCAGAAAAGGCAGGCAAGGACCGGGCCAGATGTCAGTCTGTTATCTAGGTTTCAAGATATTGCACAGCGACATAAGCGGAGTTGACGCGGACTGGAAAACTTATCAAGAGGATAAGTAGTGTGTGGGAGGCCGCTAGAGAAAGGCCAACACACGGGCTGCAATCCGGGTGATGATCAGCGGCGAGTCATGGACCGGTTTTATTTGGATTGTGCTGTACACGCAATCTAGCTGAACGAAGGATTCCTTGGTGAGGTATCCCAGGCAAAGGTTTTGAGCAAGTTACCTTCGGGACCGAGAATCCGCTGAGAGAACGCTCAGTAAACGCTCACCGAGGTCCATCGACTCGTGGGAAAAAACTTGCCGTCAGCTGATCGGATTGGAAGTCGGTACAAGTCTGTACAGCCAGGCAAGTATAGTGTTTCATTTGTTTAATTCTAATGAAAGTGTTGGTATTACATGTTGACAGTTTGTTCCAGCAGTGTTTTCTCTCTAAATTTTCCAGTGTATGTTCGTACTGGTTTTCCTGTGTAGGTTTTTTTTCTCTCTCTCGGGTTGTGCTAGTGGCTGCTGCGTGCAGTTTCAGGTTTTTTTTTTCTTTCTCCTTTGTCTTTCTCCTGTGTATGAGTCTGGGAGGTTTGCCAGATATGTGAGTCCCCCGCAGGAGAGATAAGGGGGGGCTAAGGCTTTCGAGTAGTAGAGGGGGGGAGAGGAGAAGGAGAGAGAGGGAAGTGAGAGGAGACTGGTAGTGAGGAAAGGGAGAGAGAGACAGCTGTGAGGTTTTAGTAGGAGTTAATGCATGTGTTAGCTGGTGGAAGTATGTTTTTTTTCTTCTCGGGGAGTATACAGATGCACGCAGCCACGGACCTGGGTCGCTTTGAAGGTATGCAACAGTTAGAGTGACAGCTGAGATAGTGGGTGGTGCTACTGTATGGGGCTCGGACGTAGTTTTTCTTTTTTTTGTCAGCAGGGGTGTTCGGGAGATGTTCTGCTGGGTAGAGTCTGTGGTTCAGAGATAGGAGACTCCACGGTGGAATTTCTGGTATTTCTCTTTTGGGATGTTTTTCCATCCGAGAGTGTGTAGAGCGGTATGCCAAGCTTGGGGAAGAGCTTTTTCTGCTGAAATGTTTAGTGTGCATATACATTGTATGTATGTTCTGACTGTGTTTTCTCCTAATGTGTATAGGATTAAGCGGTTGCTACGGGAGATTGATAGCAGCCTTCTTGGCTGGCATGCCATGACTCAACATGGCGTCGGGTTTCTGAGAAAGCCACTCCCATCTGCATGATGTATCAGGAGGGGAGGGGGCGGGAAGCGCCCACTGATAGGCACGCCCCGATGGCAGGGGGGAGGATGTGCTGGGGGGATCCCACGTCCCATGTCACAGCTGTGCACAAGGCGCCGTGCACGGAAGCAGCTGGTGGGAGGGGGGTCCAGAGTGGGGACAGTAGAGAGATTCTACTGAGTTTCTTGGCTTCCAGATGATTTCCTCAGAAGAAGTCTGGACACAGGGAGTGTCCGCATACGTGAGCCAAGCAAGTTGCAGGCTCACGATAGGAAGTGTTTCCCAGCTAGGAAAACACGTATAAGTCAGATAGTCCCCTGGGAGTGATTTGCAAGTGCTGCGCAGATCAGGGAAGTATCTGTACTGAGTTGCTTACAGGATTATTCCTGTAAGTGGGGCACCGTAATGGGTGGTGCAGCATGAGTTCCCAATAGAGTATAGGGGGGGGACAGTGCATCAGGGGGGTGCCGGAGTTGGAAAAAAGGGAGTTGACCAATTCGGGTTTCCGTCGCCGCTTCTGCAGAGCGGTAACGTTTTTTTCCGGTTTTTGTCGTGGACAGGGCCAGAGCTTGACTGAGTGGTCTATGCTGGGCTGGGGCTGTTTTTTTTGTGCGTTTTTTTCGTCCACTGATTGGTCAAATATGTTTTTTCCAGCTCCTATCAATTGTAGCACAAAGAACAAGGACTGACAACAGTTCATGGGGCAATTATCCAGATGATAAAATTGCCGTTTACAGAGTGACAGTGTATCAGTACGCTGTTTGCCATGTGACTACCTTCCATGTGGGCATTCAGGGATCTGCATACAGGCATGTGACGCTGGTATGCTTAGCCCTGCACCCTGTATAGTTTAAGTGTAAAGTGCTCCTTCCTACAGGGAGGCAGCCGTTTTTTTGTGAAGTCTGGGGGTAGTGGCACGGCAAACATGGATCAGAGGGTACAACACACAGAACTTCTAGCAGAGCTGGTATCGCGATGAAGTTCTAGATAAGTAAATGCGATAATGAGTAAGAGCATTGCAGGCTCACCTGCAAAGCAGCATCAGGTGTGGCATCCGTGATCTGTGCATGCGACGGCCGCGCATGGACAGATAAGGGGGGATGTGGAGTGAGCTGCAATGGGATGAGAGCTTCCAAAGGTGAAGCGAGCTTCCAAAGGTGAAGTCCGCGGGAGCATATTTAAAACAGGTAAGTACTGAGGATAGTACTGAGGTAGGGGGTGAAGTTTAACTCCAATCTACCAATAAGAGTAAACAGAGTTCATGAGAACCATAAAGCAACGAGATCAATTACGATATATATTGATCAATCTAAAGTGTAAAGAGTACAAGCCACAGGGCGAATCCCAAATCATTAATAAGAATTGATTTGTTTGTATTTCGATTTCAGGTGTTTGGCAATATGGAATTGAGACAGCTGCAGTGCTGGCAGCAAAGATGGAGATGTCAGTCGGATAAGCGAAAGGTTCCAGATGCCAATCTAAGCTTGGAGGAACACGAGATTCCTGAAATCGGAAAGAGACTAAAACACGAGATTCCTGAAATTGGAAAGAGACTAAAACACGAGATTCCTGAAATCGGAAAGAGACTAAAACACGAGATTTCGGAGATCGGAAAGAGACTAACAAAACTGTCGGAGCAAAGCATAATGCAAAGTGCTAATGTTTTTCTTTCCCAAGGTGGTACTTTTATAATGAAGAGTATCATGCTGATGGTGATCCTAGGTTGCCATTCCGTCCTAGGAGAACGAAGAGAGGACATTTTCATGTATAATAAGGGGTTAATGAGAATGCAAGGCCCAAGCATGTTAATGTTGGGTGACAAAGGTACTGATCCTTTCACACCTCCCTCCGCTTGGCACAGATGGACCAAGCAGGGATGGAGGGAAAGAGCACTTGTGCCAGGAGAAAACAAATTTCATGGCACAATGTGGGTGAAAGGTCTGAAGGGTCAAGTGTGCGGGCAGTGGGAATTTAATGGCAGTGTAAATCTGCTATTGAATGCCACACTCCCAGAATCGATGCACCGATCCAAAGGTTTGTTAAAAGGTACATTGCAGTACAATGGGTACATGCAAAAGGTGGAGTGTGTGATTCAGGGGTACCTTGTCTTGGTTATGCAGAGTGAGATGGTTCCAGATTGGAGAGGAACGAGCAGGAGGCGTCAATTCTCTTACCAGAGAGACGCAGGGGACAACATCACACTCTGGAGCTACCAACAGAGAGTGCCTCTGAAACAACTATACACACGTAAAGGCTGGAAAGCCAAGGGTGGGTGGTTCTCGAAACAAGAAGTAACAATCGAGATCAAGCCACATTTCCAGGTGACAAAGAGGGTGGGGAGAGCGGTCCCGGGGGAGGGAAAGCCCACACAGGGAACCCCATTCACACCACACGGGTCACAACAGGGGACGATATTACACAGTCCATATGCAGCAGCTTATCCTCATGATAGTTGGGTAAGTGAAGAGGTACTCTTAATCGAAAGATTGCAGAGAGTACAGTCTTCCCGACCTCAGGTACATATTGTGCCTCAGGACGTAAGGGGGGAAGAGGTCCAATCAGGACAGCTGGGGACATATTTTGTCAGCGAGAGATTGGACAAGGGGAGGTATATTAATTTTTCTGGAGAAGGATCTTTTGCATGGCAGCTTCGAGATGTTTGGGTGAACAAATGGAAACGGTGCAACATTCCTTTAGGCACCACTACTTCCTTAGTTCCCACCTCAACCCGTGTCTTACACCAGGACCTGAGAGGTCAACCTTTTTTTGGTGCTAGACGGGGAGGTGAAGCAAGTAGAGTTGTCCTCATGCGGGCAATTCTTGCTGAAGTATCTGCGTTGGCCGGGGCAAGCCAAATTTAGTGAAGAAGCCTGCAGGCTCAATAACGCAGAATGCGAGGCTACCATTCAAAAGATCCACCCTGAAGCCCAACCGATAGGTATATTCTCATAATTGTTCCGATAAGGGGGATTTTCCAGGGGGAACATATTGTGTGAGTGGAGATCCCATATGGATCCTGTCATCCAAGCTGGATGACGTTGTTTCTCAAATTGTTAAGAGAACTCTAAAGGTCAAAGTTTCACGGGTAGTTCCCGTCCTGAAAGAGAACACGACATGGGACAAAGGGGAACAGGGTTTGATCCAAGACAACCACATTTTGTTACAAAGGTTAAACAAACAGTACACGAAGTTAGAGGTAAGATTTCACCATGATACAGGTGATCTTAACGAGGTAGAACACAAAAATGAGCAGGTGAGTCCCAGTCTGCCCTGGTGGACAAAGGTTCCGGTGATGTTCCAGGGACACTCGGACGGGGCATCTGCAGTTCCAAAGTTCTTTCTACACCCACTGGTCGTCTGGATGTGCATGACAACTTTAGGCATCATTATCCAGGTGAGGTTGCGGGTTAAAATTACGTAAAATAAATTAACCTGGTCCAGAGATTGGTGCCTCATAAACAATCTACTGAGCCAATAGTTTAAATTAAGGGATCTACAGGGTTACGGGTATAGGTTTAGTAGTACCTATGATGGGGCTGATTGTATAAAGGCGCTCTTTTAGAAGGCACCTGGCACTGCTCCGTTTTGTAACAACCAAACGAGTTTCACTTTTCTGTGGTCATGCAAGTTTGTGAGTGATACGCAAGTGACGCAAATGCTGAGCATGTGGTATTGAGGGACTTAGAAGTAGGGCTTCCCCAGAGAGCCTGGTTACAGGAAGACCAAGAGGTCTTGCTCTCTCTCTTCCAGGGGTAACCGCCTAGAGCAGAGAAGTGGTGTGAGCACGAACATCGAAAAGTGAAACATAAAAGAAAGAAACCAGGTACTGGGAGGTTCAGACGCTGAGATCTGCGGGTCAAGCCGTTTTAGGGGGGATTGTTATAATTTAAGTAGGCCTCAGTTACTTGGCCTGAGTTTTATGTAAAAGGCTTGTCCGCAGTGTATGCCTTTAAAATAGATAGAGGTTTGGTGATGCAGGCAGAGGCATCTCAGGGTCTGCGTGTAGCAGAAGATACACGCAGATACTGAGAACATGTTCCTAAAGAAGGCCATCGGTTTACTCTGACCTCCACTTACAGGACAGGAACAGTAAACATTGGCCATGTTTACTAAACATTTACATGCCTGCATCTGGGTCAAGTGCCTCATTGATTATTAATCAAGTAGGTGTGTATGATGACACCACGAGTAGGGTCCACCAATAATCTGATCTAGGGGTGGCGAATATGATGTCACGTTTAACTCTTTCCTAGTCGGTATTAATAGCCGGACGAGCTGAAAAGGGGGCGCTCTCTCTCTGATTCCTGCTATGCTTCAAATACTGACTGGAACCCAATTATTTCTCTAAGTATGTTCTTCCTTTCTGTAATCTGATATAATGTATGCTGTACATAGGTAGTCTAGATGTAACATAGAGTAGATACAAGAAGACCTGGGTACTTTCAGAAGGAAGGTACTCACGCTGCTGTAACGCAACAGGGAAGTCTGCTTTGCAAGGAGATGATAAACTGTATCTATCTGTATTTCTGTTACTTGAATAAATACCGTAAACATTGAAGGAGCCCGAGAAAGTCTATCTCCTACTTGCTGTGTGTGGAGAGTCAAGTGATCTCACAGTCTGTGAGACGCAACTGTAAGAAGTTAATGGTGTCGAAGCAAGGTGATATAGAACAGGTTCTAACAGCAAGCAAAAATCAGAAAAACTTGAGATCTGAAAAAAGCAAAAATCAGTCTTGTGATTGGTCTAAATTCTATTTTCCGATTTCGGATTTCTGATCAGAAATGTGGAAATTTCAATTCCACGGAATCCAAATGAGCATCCCTACATACAATATATTCATTTTTTGGGGCCAAAATAATGTATAAGCTGACCCGTGTATAACCCGAAGTTACCACTGTCCCCTCAGAAACCAGTAAAAAGTGATTGACTCATGTATTATCCCCTCCCCAGTATAGCCCCCTCAACAGTAACCAGATGTGTCCCCAGTGCAAGTCAGCCCCCTTCCCATAGCCAGATGTGTCCCAAGGATGATACAACTGTGTCGCAAGATGCCACTAGATGGCATCATAGGTATGAGACACAGTGATTGCCACACAGGAAGAATCTCTGATATTTGTACCACTGAGACATTGCTTTTACGCTCCACTCCACAAGACAGGGGACACAGGTAGTCTTAAAGAGAACCAGAGATGAAGCAACCTCATGTATTTTACCTTATAAATCAGTGGGAACATGACAGTAAACACCTAATCTGCTCTTTGTTACATTGTTCTCTGTTTAATTTGCCTGTTATCACCTCTAAGATAAGAATCCCGACTAAGCAGTCGGTCTGGCTTTGCTACAGAATAATTATAGCTGAGACTGTGTTCTTTGCTGTCTTCAAGTCCAAGCCTGCCCCCTGCTGGCTTTGCTCAGGAATCATTATAGCTGAGTCATTATAGCAAAGCCAGACTCAATGCTCAGTCCGGGATTCTTATCTCAGCTAGATAACAGACACTTTTAGCAGTGAGGATGGAACAGAGAGCAGGGTAAATGTTTTCTCTAATGTTCCCACTGATTTCTATGGTAAAATACACAAGGGTGCTTCGTCTCTGGTTCACTTTAAGCAGCGCACTCTGCCCACCATGTTGCAGGGGATGGGAACACAGACGCAGCAGGGAGTCAATTGGCAAGAGCAGGATCACTAGTGCACAATCCTCACGCTCCTCTGCCAGTAACAAAACCTGCTTCACCAGCTGTTCTGCTCCAATGACTCGCATATAACCTAAAGGGGTAACTTTCCAGCACATTTTTGGTGTTGAAAAATTGTATGCAAAGTGCTAGCTGCGTGTAAGAAAAAAACAATTTGTAAATCGGCCCGCCAGGGCCTGAGCAGTGCCCTGTGGCGGCATAGGAGGTTAATCTGTGGACAGCACCATTGAGCACTGAACCTGCGGACAGCACCATTGAGCACTGAACCTGCAGATACAGCTCCATTCAGCACTTAATCTGTGGACAGCACCATTCAGCACTGAACCTGCGGACAGCACCATTCAGCACAGAACCTGCAGATACAGCTCCATTCAGCACTTAATCTGTGGACAGCACCATTCAGCACTGAACCTGCGGACAGCACCATTCAGCACTGAACCTGCGGACAGCTTCATTCAGCACTGAACCTGCGGACAGCACCATTCAGCACTGAACCTGCGGACAGCACCATTCAGCACTGAACCTGCAGATACAGCTCCATACAGCACTTAATCCATGGACAGCATCATTCAGCACTGAACCTGCGGACAGCACCATTCAGCACAGAACCTGCAGATACAGCTCCATTCAGCACTTAATCTGTGGACAGCACCATTCAGCACTGAATCTGCGGACAGCACCATTCAGCACAGAACCTGCGGACAGCACCATTCAGCACAGAACCTGCGGACAGCTTCATTCAGCACTGAACCTGCGGACAGCACCATTCAGCACTGAACCTGCGGACAGCACCATTCAGCACAGAACCTGCAGATACAGCTCCATTCAGCACTTAATCTGTGGACAGGATCATTCAGCACTGAACCTGCGGACAGCACCATTCAGCACTGAACCTGCGGACAGCACCATTCAGCACAGAACCTGCAGATACAGCTCCATTCAGCACTTAATCTGTGGACAGCATCATTCAGCACTGAACCTGCGGACAGCACCATTCAGCACAGAACCTGCGGACAGCACCATTCAGCACAGAACCTGCGGACAGCACCATTCAGCACAGAACCTGCGGACAGCACCATTCAGCACTTAATCTGTGGACAGCATCATTCAGCACTGAACCTGCGGACAGCATCATTCAGCACTGAACCTGCGGACAGCACCATTCAGCACAGAACCTGCAGATACAGCTCCATTCAGCACTTAATCTGTGGACAGCACCATTCAGCACTGAATCTGCGGACAGCACCATTCAGCACAGAACCTGCGGACAGCACCATTCAGCACAGAACCTGCGGACAGCTTCATTCAGCACTGAACCTGCGGACAGCACCATTCAGCACTGAACCTGCGGACAGCACCATTCAGCACAGAACCTGCAGATACAGCTCCATTCAGCACTTAATCTGTGGACAGCATCATTCAGCACTGAACCTGCGGACAGCACCATTCAGCACTGAACCTGCGGACAGCACCATTCAGCACAGAACCTGCAGATACAGCTCCATTCAGCACTTAATCTGTGGACAGCATCATTCAGCACTGAACCTGCGGACAGCACCATTCAGCACAGAACCTGCGGACAGCACCATTCAGCACAGAACCTGCGGACAGCACCATTCAGCACAGAACCTGCGGACAGCACCATTCAGCACTTAATCTGTGGACAGCATCATTCAGCACTGAACCTGCGGACAGCACCATTCAGCATTGAACCTGCGGACAGCACCATTCAGCATTGAACTGCGGACAGAGTCAGGTGAAGGTCGCTTACTTACTCTTCATGTGACTCTAATACTTCATTCTTTCAGCTTTTAAAGAAGACGGTATGGAGTAACACGAAGCGTGCCATGAAGCACAAGTAAGTTACCCCCTGCCCCAACCCTCACCACTGCAGGTTCTGTGCTGAGTGGTGCTATGGTGTGGTATTCGGGTGAATTCAGAACGATGTTCCAAATTTCGAAACACCAACACTAGAGATAAACTGCAAGTGAGATATGAAAAAAAGAAAACATTAATACACACGCTCGATGAAACATGGCCTTTCTGGACCATTTTGGCCAAGAATCCAAAGAGACTACAGGTGTCCCACAAGCATATTTAAAGATCTGTCATGCAACCTCCATGTCTATTGTTCCCCTCCTTATCCTGACTGCCAGAAGCTGCTGTATCATGTGTCTCCTCTCCATCCGACCCATAGCAACAGTAAACATGGCTCTGGTATACCAGAAAAATGCATCTGTACAGGATCTACCTCCATAAGATAAGATAATATAAGTTAACAACACATAAGATAAGATAAGCCCTGCAGCACAATTGTGATGCCTAATTTTACCTGCAGTCAATAGACATGGCTGTCTACGGCCATCTGATTATTGCGTAGCAGGAGTTAAGGTAAAGTTTCTCTTTAATAGGTCAATGAACCCTATGCATGGTGCGGTAACCCCTGGCAACTGATTCGTAATTGATCGCCAAACATCCTTCATTGTTCTTACTGCGCTAAACAGATGGAAAGTGAAATTTGATTGCCTGTTATGGGATACTGCACTACTTTCACATCATCATTGCGCTGCCTCATTAAGCAGGCCTAGTTCTCCCATGATGCTCAGCCAGAGGATGCCACAATGTGTGCTTTGTTGGCTACTGCTAGAACCCCATTGTTCCTCATAATATGTGCATGGCTCCTTTGTAATGAGCTCACTCACGCTCTGTGCTCAGTTGTATAATGCAATGTAATGCGTGTTTTTTAATTTGTGTGAAAACTGATGCTTCATTGTCTTTTAATGTGCATCTCTCTCTACAGTGTTTCAAAGCCTTTTGTTAATCATGGAAATGCTGCATCTTAATGCTTTGTGATACTTTAATCTAATGTTTCTCCGAAAGGTGCCTTTTTTTACACCTTGTTTTCATTATCTGCCAGATGACAGCCTTTGAATAGCAGTTAGTGATCCTCTCCTTGCCAAAAGTATACAAGCACCCTGTGTTCAGGGATTGTTTCTGCAAACACTCAGTGTAGAACCAGCTAGACATTGCAGGTCAACACACGGCGGGCCAGATTCATTGGAGTAGCGGTAGGGATGCAGTGGCAAAATCCCACCAAAGTCACTAGACCAGGCAACCCACCAGGACTCTCCTTTAGTCACTCAATTAATGTAATTAGTACTATAATGGTATTAACAAATAATCCCCTGGCTCTGCCCTCACTGCAGCTGTCCTTGGACATCAGGTTGGTTGTTCCATGTCATGTGATCACTATATAAACAGTACAAAGAAGTGAGGTTCCTTTGCAAAACTTGCACAGCGGCTTATAGCTGTGTGTAACGATTGTGGAATTATCTCTGTGGTCAGCACACAAGATGTGCGCTGACACTGCGGAAGTCCTTCGCAAGCGTATAAAACGGCAGAACCCAGATTTGGTGCAATGCACTTGTAGAGGGAAATTGCCACCGGCAGATGGAGCTGTGGAGTGCAGAGGAACAACCCCTCTGCACTGCCACAAATGCCAGCTGGGAATTGTACGAATTGTAACAATGCAGGGCAAGATAGCCCTCAGAGAGAAAGAGTGAGCACAGCGACAGAATGTATGTGTGTCCACCAATCTAGTCGCCACCCGGCGACGGTGAACACACAACAGCGGAAACCAAGTGGGAACGCAATCGCAAGAGTGGCGATTGCCAACAGTGACACAAGACCGAATAAAGACAGAGCACAAGTGTAGCAAGAAGGACACAACAAATGACAATGATCAGAACGCCAAGGAAAATAACAAACGCACTCGCCAAGCGCGGTCGCCGCGCGAAAAGCGCAACAGCGACAAAGCACGCTAATGGCGCGGTCTCCGCACGAAAAGCACAACAGAGACAAGACACGCCAACCCTAACTAACCAATGTAATACGAAAATGAATAGAGAACGCGAATGCTTGCTAAACGGTTACCTAACCGAGCCTACAGCAAGCGTTCGTTCCAGACAAGACAGACAGAAGGAGTAACTAGTAGCAACCGCAGCTCTGGCCTACACTCCCAGACAGAGTACAGAAGGAACCACCGCCACTACCGCTAGGGCGAATGCGATCCAAACAGACAGACAGATGGGGCTACTAGTAGCAACCACTGCTCTGGCTTGCACCCCTAAGGCAGAATACAGAAGGAACCGCCGCCTCTACCGCTAGGGCGAATGTGATCCCAACAGACAGAACGATTTCCTGTCGACCGCCGCTGGCAACAAGACAATCACAACAGATAGACAGTACAAGGCAAAACAGATAATACAACCTGACTACGCTAGAAGGAATGCTAGAAGGAATAAAGCAGTTGGTCTTTGGTACAAAAGTGGGAAGTCCAGCCCTGGATACAATTACAATAGCAGAATTTGATTTCACACCTACTGTACTTTAGAATGGGATAGGTAGAGAGACTGGAAAAGTCCTGGCCACTAGGAACATGTACCCATTTAGAGCTCCAGAGCATGACTGCCACTTTATGTTTTGATGAAATGTTCAATAAGATGTATTAAAAAATAATTGAGACAACCCAAGTTCAGGCACCGTTTGTAAATACATTTCATTTCATGAATTTTTATTTAACCACTTTAGGATTTCGGGTACGCATATCTACGCCCCTTTAAACTTCACGTGCGGATCAGGGGGGCAGATATGGGTACTGATACCTTACCGTCGCATTTACGATCCCTGCGCCATTTTCGTTTGATCCACCGTCGCAGCCCCCTCCATCTTTGATCGGGATGTGAGAATCTTTTATTCTCAATCCCGATCACCATTCCTGTGTCTTCTGAGAGCTTGATAAGAAGTGCATTGCTAAAATACGCTTCTGTGCATGCACGACATGGAAAACTTGTGGCGGCCTTTTTAAAAAACACATAGACTCATATGACTTCCGGTCCGCCGCACATCGCCGCAGGTTGCCGCAGAGTAACGTAGGTATGCACGTGCATTAGTTACAGTGGGATGCGAAAGTTTGGGCAACCTTGTTAATTGTCATGATTTTCCTGTATAAATCATTGGTTATTACAATAAAAAAATGTCAGTTATGTATATCATATACACACACACAGAGTAACATTTGAGAAGTGAAATTAAGTTTATTGGATTTACAGAAAGTGTGCAATAATTGTTTAAATAAAATTAGGCAGGTGCATAAATTTGGTAATTTTATTGATTCCAAAACCTTTAGAACTAATTATTGGAACTCAGATTGGCTTGGTAAGCTCAGGGACCTACATACACAGGTGAATCCAATTATGAGAAAGAGTATTTAAGGAGGTCAATTGTAAGTTTCGTTCCTCTTGTAATTTTCTCTGAAGAGTAGCAACATGGTCTCAAAACAACTCTCAAATGACCTGAAGACAAGGATTGTTCACATCATGGTTTAGGGAAAGGATACAGAAAGCTGTCTCAGAGATTTCAGCTGTCTGTTTCCACAGTTAGGAACATATTGCGGAAATGGAAGACTAAAGGCTCGGTTCGAGTTAAGGCTCAAAGTGGCAGTCCAAGAAAAATCTCGGATAAACAGAAGCGACGAATGAGAGAACAGTGAGAACAGTCAGAGTCAACCCACAGACCAGCACCAAAGACCTACAACTTAATTTTGCTGCAGATGGAGTCTCTGTGCATCGTTCAACCATTTGGCGCACTTTACACAAGGAGATGCTGTATGCGAGAGTGATGCAGAGGAAGCAATTTCTCTAAAGCACATTTGAACAAGCCAGCTTCATTTTGGAATAAGGTGCTGTGGAATGATGAAACTAAAATTGAGTTATTTGGGCATAACAAGGGACGTTATGCATGGAGGAAAAACAACACAACATTCCAAGAAAAATACCTGCTACCTTCAGTAAAATATGGTGGTGGTTCCATCATGCTGTGGGGCTGTGTGGCCAGTGCAGGGAATGGAAATCTTGTCAAAGTTGAGGGATGCATGGATTCCACTCGGTATCAGCAGATTTTGGAGACCAATGTTCAGGGATCAGTGACAAAGCCGAAGCTGTGCCGGGGCTGGATCTTTCTACAAGACAAAGGGCCATTTGCAATTCACTTTTTCACCTGAGTTATCTCCTAGGAGATAATTTTCATTTTCTCTTTAAACTAACTTTTCAGCATTTTACTATTGAAAAAGTACCCAAATGTTGGTGATATAGTACTATCAAATTCATATTGAGTATTTTCTTGCTTGCTGGTAGCTAAAAAGGCATTTTATGAGAAGTTGTGAAAATATCACCTTGGAGAAAACTCAGGTGAAAAAGGGAATTGCATATGGGCCAAAGACTCTAAGTGTTCCATGTTGCAGGTAAATCTACCAGAAGAATCTAACAGAAAATTGTATGGTGTGTACCTAGCATTACACTTAATCAGTTGGTCTCAGTTATAACTGAAAGAAAACTGATTTTCAAAGTAATGTCCATGTTTCCCTATGGCCTCTTTTCCACTTAACGCGTTTTAACTGTAATCTTCTTCCCAATGCACTGCTATGGAAAAAACGCGTACCAACGCGTACCAACGCGTACCAACGCATACCAACGCGTACAAACGCACACCAACTGATTAAGTGTCAATGGGGCCTAAGTACAACGTTCTGGAATGACTATATCTGTCCCCAGACCTGAATATAATTGAAAATCTGTGCCGTGAGTTAAAGAGAGCTGTCCATGCTCGGAAGCCATCAACCCTGAATGAACTAGAGATGTTTTGTAAAGAGGAATGGTTCAAAAATACCTTCACCCAGAATCCAGACTCTCATTGAAACCTACAGGAAGCGTTTAGAAGCTGTAATTTCTGCAAAAGAAGGATGTACTAAATATTGATTTGATTTCTTTTTTGTGGTGCCTGCCTAATTTTGTTTAAACAATTATTGCACACTTTCTGTAAATCCAATAAACTTAATTTCACTTCTCAAATATCACTGTGTGTGTCTCCTATATGATATATTTAACTGGCATTTTTTATCGTAACAACCAACGATTTATACAGGAAAATCTTGACATCTAACAAGGTTGCCCAACCTTTCGCATTTCACTGTAGGGTAACTTCCGGCGCACTGCAGGCAATGTGAACTCCCCCATAGACTTTCATTGCCCTAGCGGTAGGCTGCAGTAAAATGACACACCACGTCATTGTGCAAGGGCCCAGAAGCTTTCCTATTGACTGACAGCCATCATGGTTATCAGTCTGGCTTCAGACAGACTGGGAAATAGCAGTGAGCACACAACTGGAGCAAACTAAAAAAGAGCAAAAAAACTACAACTTTTATTTTTTTACAAAACTTTTTCTGCATAATTATTTTTAAATATTGTGCTGTGAAATGAACATAAAATGTATATTTTTGAAGTAATGCTTTATAGTTAAAGAGAAAAGGCCAGGTGACGCGTGTACATTTAAGTTGTTAAGAAACACTTTCATGACTTTTAAAATTATGGGTTGTACAGTCTTGTGCATTGTTAGTTTTCACAGCCTGTTCTAAATGTTTAATAGCATATTTATTTAACCTTTATCTAAGCATGGCTTGGACCTGTGGAGGAGTTTAAAGAATGAAAAGGTATTAGCAATATTGCTGACATGAATTACGGAGTATAGCGCTCTAAGCGTAGATTGATTTTAGGGGTTATGGCTATTCTAATTCCTATTGTTAAACATTTCTGACCTTGGCTACTAAAATAAAGCTCAAATGCCATACAAGGCCTTATCCATGACTAATTCTGCTGGAGTGTGGCGTAGTCGGCAGCAATATGCAAGATAAAAATAATATTTTGATAGTTACATTTTCCTCCTCCATAGAAGAGACGGTGATATTTAAAATCAGTCTAAAAAAAAGAATATGATGTCTCCATTGCAACCACAGTTAAATTGTACATCTTATAAACGAACTCATCTGAGCATCAGTTATGCTGCGTGTGAAAGCTGTCATTTTAATGGTAACAGACGCTTCACCAATTACTATGTAGATACACTGGGGAGATGGGGAATAATAATGAAATCCCTCAACGTAAAAAAGGGAAAAAAATATATTCTTAGCATCAGTGGCTAAGATGTAAATAACTCATTATGTAATAATGCTGAACACTGCAACACTTAAATGGGATAAACCTGCGAAAGGATAAAAATTACAGTATTAACACTATCACTTCCTGCTCTAAATGGAGCATCTTCAGGGAAAAAAGTTACCTGGCCATCACAATGATGCTCTGCTTTCACTCATGAAACTAGTGCAATGAACGGTTATTAAATCAATGAGAAAAGTTGCCCAGTTCATTTGTTTATAAAAATATTGGGCAATTCTCTTAAAGGAAACCGATGAGATAAACAATTGTACCTATCTGCCTACTCCTAAAAAATACTTTTGTAAGAATACTGCAGTTTTATTTTCTGTTCTGTTTGTAAGAAAATAATGTTTAATGTTGTAGTCTCATATGCTGACACAGACTTTCCATGTCCCAGAAGCTAGAAGCTTTTCTCAGCAAGGGAACACTTTTATGGCTGAGTTCCCTATCAGTGAGGGACTTAAAGAGAATCTGCACTGTCCGATTTGTACAATAAAAAACATACCAATCGAGTCATTGTGATCTCCTGGATCCCTCTTTGCCATTTCCACCACTCCCCGCCATGATCCTGGCTTTTAATCGCCAGTTTTAGGCAGTGTTTACAAACAAAACACATGGCCGCTAACCAAGAAGTGATGTTTGTGTATATATATATATATATCATGTTACAGTATACTACAAGTTTTTATTACATAGTGAACTCCTGTCAGGGATTCTCAGTTTCTCAGCATGGGAAGTTCCCTTCCCCCTCAGACAAGCTGAAATTGAGAGCAAAGAGCTGTCTATGACTAATAAATAAAGCACCCACACAGAGCCTGCAGGGGGTGTGGAGGAGGTGTGCTTAATGTTATAATTTAAGTATTATATGTAGGCCTCAGTTATTTTAACTGAGTTAGTTGAAAGACTTGATTTGCACAGGGTCTCTTTAAGCATAATTTCTCAGAGAGAAATTGTCCTCGTCCAGATTGTCCTCGTCCAAAGGACAGGGACACTATCTGTTCAAATGTACAGACTTTCAGACTGCAAAGGGGAAAACAGAGACCAATATTCAATAAACAGAGACAAGTCCTGTATGTAAGGGAAAGGGATCATAGAATATTAATTGAGTAGGTGTGTATCATGACATCACAAGGGATCTGAACCAATTATAGATGGTTCAGATGATGACACAGTTAACTCTTTCCTGGTCCGTATTAAGGCAGGATGGGCCAACGGAGCCCACTCTTACTCTTACCTTCACGCTCTCTATCTACTGGCTGGAACCCTTTACTTATATATATTTATTTATGTCTCGTTAGTTATCTTGTATGCTATATAGACTTAGTTTAGATGTAACGTAGTATAGAAAGAAGATAACTGACTAACATTCAGGAGGAATGTTAGTCAAGAACTTGTAAGGCAAATGGACTTAAAGAACGATTGCTTCGCTAAGATGTAACGACATGTAGAGATGAGTATCTGTATATCTGTTGACATAATAAACTCCATCACACTTTGAAGACGCCTAAGAAAGTCTATCTCCTGCTTGCTGTGATGAGTCGTGTTTGCAACTCTTGCTGATGAGTTTGCTGGTGCCGGACGAAAGGTGTGTTGCCGAGAGAAACATATAGTTTATAACACTTAACTTCTTCCTATCACAGCAGAGGCAGTGCATTCCTCTGTGGATCGACAAGGATTGACAAAGAAAAGAAGATTAGCTATATTACAGAGACAGTGCAACTAGAAAAGGCTGCAGTAAGCCAGACCACATTAGAACAGGTATAGAAACTTATAGGATAGAAGAAGTAAGGCTGAAAATTGTGTTACAGAGTATCTTAAAGTCTAAATGTTAACTCTTTCAGACACAAAAGGAAAAAAAACAGCCTAGTTATTTGTATGCTTAGCACTGTAGATATACATGTCTATCTCATCATGTCCCCTGACACATTGGGAGTTCTTTAAATAGTTCACTAGACATTAAGACAAGTAAAGGAGGATTTATTTATTGAGCCCTTCCTGCACCTCAATCCAGAAAAAGGAAAAGCCACAACGGTAACATTTTACCCTGGTTGAGAATAGTTGGTTAGTCATGAAATTATCCTCCAACATCCTTGCCCAATCAAAAAACAGGAAATGATCGGGTGTGATTTTATTTGCTAGTGTTTTCCTGGAGCTGGAGTGGTGCTGGGCATCCCCATTCATCTCTCCTCCCAGTGAACAAGCATACTGCTAAGCGAATCATGGAGGATTTACTGGTGGTTTCTGCCTGCAGTGCCCTGAGGACTGTTACAGTATTGCTGTATATCTAACAATATTTCAAGTTTTTGCCTAATTCAGCTATGCAGTGAAAAAAGAGGATTGGCATGACTACAAAGCAACTCGCATTTTTTTAGAGGTGAGTTTAAAGTGTCCCCAAGATGGCGCTGGAGAGGCAGAGGGGATACAGGCATGTTCCCTACTGCATGACATGCCTATGTGTCTCCTATTTCATGTGCTGCCTCTTTTCTTTATGTAACATCAATGTACAGCAGCCCATTTCTCATGTACAGCTCCCTTGAGCAGCATCTCTCCTCTTTCATATGTTGTCCCCCATTTAAAGCCTCCCTTTTTTCCGTTTGCAGGCTTCTCTTCTATATTTAGTAGCTTCTTATCCATGTTCAGACAGTTGCCACCCAAGACCCAGGCCTTTGTGGCCTTTCCTTGCATCAGCCCCTGACAGCTACAGTATAAAATCTTGATGTTCATTAAGCTTTGATTGATAAAACCACTGGCAGGGAAGTGTTTTTAACCTTGTATTTTAAGTGGGATTAATAATGTCTTAAATGTTAGAGGGATTTCTAATGCATTTTGCAGATTTAAGACACGTACATGCGAGATATATGCATCATGCAAATAGTTAAAGAGGAACTGTTGCAAAAATCTTAAAATTTAAAACACATACAAATAAGAAGTATGTTTCTTCCTGAGTAAAATGAGCCATAAATTACTTCTCTCCTATCTTGCTGGCACTTACAGTAGGTAGTAGAAATCTGACATTACCGGCAGGTTTTGGGCTAGTTCATCTCTCTATAGGTGATTCTCAGCATGGCCTTTATTCTTTATAAAGACACTCCCTGAAAATATTTATACAAAGATGCTGGCCAGCCTCCCTGCTCACCGTACCCTTTTTTTTGGCAGTTGGACGGAGCAACTGCTATTCACTAAGTGTATTTTGAAAATAAAGAAATCGCTGTGAACCCCCCATGAGGAGATGGGCTAGTCTAAAACCTGCCGGTTCTGTCAAATTTCTACTACCTACTGTAAGTGACAGCAACATAGGAGAAAAGTAATGTATTGCTCATTTTACTCTGAAGGAAACATACTTCTTAATTGTATATGTTTACATATATTTTAAATGTAAATATTTTTTGTAACAGAGGTCCTTTAAAAAATCTCTCTAGCATATCATTCACACCTGTTCCACTTGCCATTTCTGTGTGTGTTTTGTCCTTGGGAAAACATACGGCAAAGTTAAACAATCTGGGAACCAGTTAGACTACAGCAGTTAGACTACAGGAACTGCAGGATGTGATAATGTTTTTTTGTTAAAGCATGGCTCTTCCAAGTAATGACACCTTTTTCTGTGTAATTTCTACCACTAATGGGTTCAGACCTATTCTGTATTATGCAAAGCAGCCATGCAGTCCATCAATTTTGCTTCCATTTTCAGAGGTCCTGCTACCTCGGGTTTGCTTTAAAGTGCAAAGATTTCATCAAAATGAACAAATCTTTCTAAGATCAATCATTGCAAAGCCACAAAAAGGTCAGTTGTTTTCAGTATTTTCTAAAACAGTCTGTGTAGATTGATTTAATTTCATATTTTTTTATTTTGTACATTCCCAAAATGATATTCAATGTTCTAAGTGATCACAGGCAGTAGAAAACCCTCTAGCATGAAAAATGGTGGAATGATGAAAAAAAAAGAATTTAAAATATAATAATATAGTAGAATATATAGTAAAACTGTGGCTGCCCAATACGGCGCCATCTTGGATCATTCAAGATATTGTTTGTTCTCATTGTTATTTGCACTATTTCTTCATTGTCTGATTTTTGTATTATTTCCCATTACTGATGCCATGTGTACCACAAACAACTCAGGGAGTGGCACCTGTTATACATTGAAAATAATGTTAATTCTGATAGTAGAGGTTGATTCAAGTAGAAGTAAAAAAAAGGGCCAATCCTGATTTTTTTTCCACAGCTGGATTATAGAAAATAGTTTGAAACTAATCTGCTAAATGTAAATGTTTAATTTAATCAATAATTGTATCAGATCAAGAACTTAATTGCATAAGAAAACGGATCCATGAAAAGTTCCCGTACATTAACCACTTCAGGACCAAACGCTTACACCCCCTAGTGACCAGGCTATATTTTACTAATTAGGGCCCTGCGGCTTTAAGGGCCTGCTGCAGAGCCGTACAACTCAGCACACAAGTGATCCTCCCCCCCCTTTTCTGCCCCCCAACAGAGCTTTCTGTTGGTGGGCTCTGATTCCTTCCGGCATGTTTGTTTATTTATTTATATATTTGTGGGTTGTAGTTTTTTTTATTAAATGTAACTATTTTTGTCTTTTTTACCCCCCTCCCATCTCCCACCAGCTAATCACAGCGATAGGCTTTCATAGACATCAGCCTATGAGAGACGATTGCTCTTTGTGCCTCCCAAGGGGACAGCCGAGTGTCACGGCTGTCCCCAGTACATCGCTGCCTTAGATCGCAGCGCTGTACATTGTAAATAGATGGCATTGCTTCACTGTCTAACAGTCTCCTAGCGGCGATTGCTGCTGGGAGACTGATGACGGAAATGCAATCTCCTGCAAAACACGCCCCCAGGACTGCACTGCAATGGGCATTAGGCGGTCCTGGGGCTGCCGTCGCATTCACGCCAATTGGTGTGACACAGTCTTTAAGTAGTTAGGTTGGAGTCATTTTCTGCACAATCCTATTCCCCATACTGTATTTGGGAGCATACTGACTAAGGAAGAAACGTTTGCTCCACATCCATAAGATCATTGTCAAGGTAAAGACGGGCTAATTCTGCTTTAGGTTGGCCTTTGTGTTGCCAGCTGATATTCAGGCATCTCATGTATGCATGTCTGGGAAGCCTACAGCTGCAGTCACAAGCTTCATCCTCCAGGTGGCAGAATATACATAGGACAGACATTTTGCTTTACAAAAACTGACAGTATCCTAGAGCATGTTAGAAAGTTGCCTCTAAAATCTGACTGGTTTGCAAATTCCATTGTTACTTGCCTTCTGTTTTATATCAGCCATTGCTAATGGAATTGAAAGTGACTGGAAAGCTACATGCACCAGCCATCTCCAATACTTTCATCAACAGAAACTGATGTCATTCATACATATATGTTTGTTTTGAAACTAGGTAAGAAACCGAAAATATTGAGAAAGCATGTATATGTGGTATCACAGGAATCAGGGTAAGGAAATGTTTGGAGGTATATTTGAGCAAAATAACAAAATATAGATCAAAATCTAAAGGTGGCCATTATCGATCCAATTTGTCGTTCCGATCGACCATCTGATCCGATAAAAGTGATGAAAAAGAAACAATTGTAAATTTTCGATCACCCCCATTGATGGGATTAAAATGATCAAAATCAATTTTATTCGCCACGTATGACAGGAGTTGTACTTGGAATTATTTGTGGTTCACATGGCATAGGCAGAGTACATAAGACAGACATTTACATATGTGCAACAATACATATGACATCAGGGGTGCCGCTAGGCCCAGGCAAACCAAGCAGCTGCTTGGAGCATCACCAATAGCAGGGGCCTCCCATGCTCCTAGGACTGCCCTGTCTGTGACACGTATGGCCAACACTGCTTCTTCCTCATTTACACAGACTTCAGTTCAGCGGAAATGAGAATAGAGGGGAGAGCTTTAGGCTGTGCAGTGACTACAGAGTACACGTCTGCTGCAGAAGTGTGGTCATTGCTCACTACCTGAATTTGAAATGTGCTGTAGGTACTGTGCACTGCTCTCTTCACTCTTCTCTGCAAGAAAAACATTTATACATACCTGGGTCTTCCTCACGCCGCCGTCGTCCCACGCCGCTCTCCTCCGATGTCTGCAGCTCCAGTACCGGTTCCCCGCACTTCCGTCAGTCGGAGCCAGTCTACGCAGGAGAAGTGCATTCTTTGCGTATCTCTCCAGCAGCTGCTGGAGAGATACATAGAGGGCGCACTTCTCTTACGCCAGACTGGCTCCGACTGACAGAAGTGCGGGGACCCGCAGCTTGTCCTGAATGCTGGTTTCCTTTAAAGCAAGACCATGGAGAATACGTTTAGCCATTTCGAGCAATTACAAGCCAGGGCATGAGGCAGTACTGTCACAATGATGCTATGAGGATCAGGGAGGGCGGCAGAGAGTTATGCTGACCTAGGAGAGTAGAGTCCTGCTGGAGGGCAGGCCTGACAACAAGGGGGACTGAAGTTTAACAGAAGAACTGCTTGAGGGAAGAAAAAGTTCCTGCGCCTAGTGGTTCTGGATGGGATAGTTCTATGGCAGCGACCAAAGGGGAGGAGCTCGAAGTGGCGACTGCCTTCATCCTAGCGGAGTGGAAGAGATCAAGAGGTGGCAGATGAGATCTTATGAACTTTTCATAAATTGGTAATGATTCTTTGCAGTTTATGCCTGTCGCTGGCCGTCGCACCCGCATACCAGATGATGACTGATGAGCTAAGGATAGATTCTATGGTGGCGGTCTAGAAGCTGGTCAGCACCTACCGCGGCATGCCAAATGTTTCATTTGGCGCAGGAAGAACCTCCACTGAGATTTCTTATGAATTCTGGTTGGGTTCTGCCCCAGTTTTAGGTCATTAGTTAGGGTTGTGCCCAGGAACCGCACAGTTACCAATCTAAAAATTTCCATGTCATATTTTTGGTTTCACATTGTATTCAAACATGCATCCTGCAAATATTTCAGCTCACAAGTCAAATTTTCTTATAATTTCATGCAAATATACAGTTTGCATATGGACAACCAAATTACAATCAGATACAACAGCTGCTGCATTTGATGGTTCCAATTCCAAGCTTTCAAGTTTTGCATAAAATTATCATAAAAATTAGCATGGACTCAAAACCATTAGCACCTTACCATCTCTAATTATGACCAATGTAAGTTTTTCATTGATGTCTCACACAATGCATACACACATTTGACGGATGTTGCCCATCAGGGATCTGGACCCTATCTCCTTAAGGGACATCAATGGGTCAGGCTGCACACACACGTGTCAGCTGTGTAGCTGACAACACCTTCTGTTGTTATGTGGGGAGGTAGAGGGATGATAGAGTGGAGCATGCGTGATGTCACATGGCAGGCAGGAGAGAGAGTTTATGAGGCTTTCAGGCTGTTTTCCACTAGCAACACAAGGGCACTTAGTAGATAATGTAAAATGCAAGGTTACTTTTCCACTACTACGATGCGACTGCGATCCGATTTTTCCTGATTGCGAAAGTCCTGACTGCTGCAATTTGTGTGCGTTTGTGCTTGTGTTCTTAGCATCCAGTGAAAATTGCAAAACGCTTTCACATTGCAAAATAGAATTGTGTTTGCAATTGTCTCTGCAAATTGGGTTTCCCTATTTGTTTTGGAAACGAGCCCTTTCCCAGTGACAACTCGATCTGCCCTCAGAACCCTTGGAGTCACTGGGACAAAAAGGAATTTTAATTGACCAATTTTACCGCTTCCATGTAGAGGGTCAACAGATTTTAATACTTTGAACAGATTGTGTAAAGGTTTGTGCAGACACTAGATTAAATTTGGCCAAAGCAGCTGCAAAAGACTCAGACGAGAGTCTAGTGCGTTTGACGGCCTCATTATGTCGGTGAGAGATCTGGCATGCCAGATAAACTCGCCCAAATGCAGCCCGACTCCATCATTTTCTCTGACACTTTGCCTCCTCTGTCATGCGCCGTACATCGGCCATCCGCTGCCCTCCATAATGAAGGAACACATTGCTGGCCTGTAGGCTAGAGATGTATCTGTACAACCTTAGTCACAAACTATCGCCCAAGAGATTGTTTCTAGATACCTGCTTGGCAACAGTACAAGGCTTTAGTAAGATCTTATACTACATGGAAGTGATAAAACTAACTGGCAAACCAAGATTGTATGTGTGTACCAGGCTTCGTCCTTTCCCACTCTACCAACATTTAAAAAAATGGCCTTAGAAAAGGATTCAAACATTTCGAAAAATTTGTTCCTGCTTTTTATAGCCGGAATTTCCAGGCACCCAAAAATTGCCGCCTTTTATCGGGCGCCTCTGTGCACCCAAATTTCCCTCTATTGCTGTTAATGGCGGCTTTTAACATTGCAGCCTATGGCGGTGCCCTTTTTTCCGCTTTGCTCTGTGTGCCCTTCTTCCTGATTCGGCCTGGGTTGCAACTGAATGTGTGAAACTGCCTCAGTCGTGAAGGAGTTAAACATTATAGTAATCGGCTATATGTCAGCCAAGCATGAGACAGGATGTGTTATGAAATGCCATCTTATATATGTGTTTTATTCCGCTGATAAACCCCGGCCTTTACATAGGATACCGGCAGTAACACTTGGTTACAGTCATAAGTCTTTTAAAGGCACTTTAATCTCTTTGATTATTAAACTTTTCTGTGAATGTTGAGGTAGTGTATGAAAAGGAAATCAGCGGTTATTAAAATATCAAGTGCTTTAGGTAAACCAAATTCCTACTATATTCCGTCACTGTCACCATATGTTACAGTTGTAAATTTGCAGTGCTATTTTTAGTTGTTTAACTTCAATATTGTGAGCCATACCATAGGATGATAAATATGAGATCTGTTCCGAGGGCTGAAATGTGTGGGAGAAGCCAGCTATGGAGTATGGACTCCTACGCACATCCAGATTGCGTGCTATTAACAATGCAGGTACCAGTCCTCCTCGCCATGTTCCTGAGCAACACTGGCCTGTGATACTCTGAAATACTCACCAATTTTGACTCAGACAGGAGTAAAAGCTTTTATCTCTCCTTAGCTGTATCCAGATCACAGGACAGATTTGAAGTAGAGTTAAACCTCATAAATCCCCTAGCCAGCACATGCTGCTCAGCTATAGCCAAGCAATGTGTCTGTACGGTGCTCGTACTGAAAACTGTCACCCTAATAGTCAATGATTGAGGGTCATTATGGGCAAACTTAATTGAGCATGTGTAGGTAGCTGCATTAGGCTACTTTCACACTACACGCTGCGCATCGCTTTCACCCCGTACTCACCCTCCACGGATTATGCAGCAATGCAAGTGTATCGCAAGTCGATCGCGGTAGCAGCCCACATGTGCAGAGTTACAGTAATCCAGTGACGTACTTCCTGTTCAGCAGGAAGTAGGTCACTGAGCGGGGGGCTGTGCGACACATAGGGTAATACTGAAGAGGACATGGTGGGGTGTGATCATCCTGCCCCCCAAGTTCTTCTGCTTTTTCTGATGATTACACCACAGAAACTAGCCTTAAGTCCAATGAGGAAACCAGTATTTATGTACTAAGCTGTTTTCTGCATCATCTGCTACTTAAATCATACCTAAAGCGATTTTTTGAGATTTTGTGCAATTTTGTGGATTTAATTTTTTGTAAATAGTATGACAGGAAAAAGAAACACATCATCATCTCCATTTACATAGAAAAAGCGCACCATTTACCGAGTGGTTTTGCAATTTAACCCTTTCCAATCCATTTCTACGATCACCCATGTGCTGGGTGTAACGATTGGTGTCAGCAAGAACAGATTTTCTGATTATTGGTGATCTGCAGTATCACCAATAATACAGATGTTATACCTGATTATGTGGTGATCTGCAGAATCACCAATAATGCAAGTATAGAAAGACACAGGACAACCAGGTGTAAGATAAGTGTTTGGTGCAACAGTAAATATAGATAGAGATACCCACTATCCCAGAGGAGCTGGTAGAGGGAGGTATCTCTATAGAACACTGGAATCAGTACTCCAGCAGGCTGGAGACGCAGATGAATTAGTGATCGGTTCACCCGAGGAGCGGGTGATGCACAGTAGAACAGAAGGTACGTATCACCCGAGGAGCGGGTGATTCAGATAGTACTGTAGATATCAACCTGAGGAGCAGGTGATTAAGACTGCACTGCAGCTATCAACCTGAGGAGCAGGTGATTAAGACTGTACTGCAGCTATCAACCTGAGGAGCAGGTGATTAAGACTGTACTGCAGCTATCAACCTGAGGAGCAGGTGATTAAGACTGTACTGCAGCTATCAACCTGAGGAGCAGGTGATTACTAAACTGATAATCCCTCACCAGAACTAAGCTCACTGGTGAGGGTAGGAGAGTCAGACAAGCAGGATCGGCAACACACGGACAGATACGGTACAAAGACAGAAGACTGAATCAGAGTAAGGTATAAGCTGAGTCGGCAACAGGATCAGATAGGCATAGGTACAGAATCAGTAGGCAGAAGAGTAGTCAAGGCTTAGCAGAGGGTCATAACGAATAATACAATTCTGCTGGTTCTAGCACACTTTTGGATCGGACTAAGGTCTGAGTGCTAACACGTAGCATTTGCAACAGCAGACGCGGAGCAACTGACAGGCAGGTCCCCAGTCACTCAGCCAATCTGGAGCACTACTGGAGTCACCTGACCGGCTAATCAGCTGACTCCCCTTCTACTTGCATAAAGGTCCTGTCGCCTGGCGCGCGCGCGGGTAGCCCTCAGTCTATGTGCAACTGAGGGACCAGGCAAAACTCCAACATGTAACTGCGCGGCGGAGGCCGCCGGCTGAGACGCGGAGATGGCCGCCATGCCGCTCACCGCTGCGGCGGCCTCTCCGCTATCTATTACACTGGGGTACTTACTTTTTCCAGTGTGCTAGGAAGGGGGTGATTGTGAAAATGCTCCTGCCACCCAGAGGGTCTATATGTAATGTCAACTCACTTAAATTAAACTAACCCATACCAGTGTGAGGATTTCTAAAAAGATAGCACATTAGTGGTTCAGCCATTCATGCATGAATGCTGATGATATTCATTAATAATAATGTCATCAGCTTTCTACACTTCTAAAGTAGTAAAGCACTCCAATATCTTTAATTACGCTGGCAGACCTTTAATGTCTAGAACAATCATAAGGGGTCTGGCAAAAAAAAAAAAAACACAACCCATTCAAAGGTTTCTCAGTGTGTTGCTAACCCAAGTCAGGCATCAATTTTGAATCATGTGATCCACATAGTGAGATCCAGTACTTTGGTTATCAATGATGGGGTGACATGCAGTGCATTATTACAATATTTTGACAGATCATGCGGTATGCTGGTTACTGATGATGGGGTTAGTTGTAACGTGTTCTCTAGCTGTCAAAATAAGCCCCATGCCGAAAAGGTAATCAGTAAGTGTAATTCTCGCCACATAATTGGGGTGAGAAGTTCCAGAAACAAGAAAGAGACATTAACAAAGAGATTCTGACAGCCCAGCAAAATGTCCGTCTTTTTGATCTCATATGTAGGTCAGGGCTGGAAGTGTCCTCCCCTGTCTGTTTCCTTACATTTTTAACAATGACATGGTGTAGCAAATGCACTTCACTGCTCTTTGAAGTTTGTAGCTAAATATAACACAATGTGCTTTACGCTAATTTGTATCCAAAAGCATACTAAGCGGAATCTTCTTGGTAGTTACAATTCCCAGTAATTGCCCATAATGCTCCAGGTTAAAGGAAGATTCCGCTGTCATTTTTAAGGATTATTGTAACACACGCACTAGGGTAATAAAATAATCACAATATCTGCTATTTCCATAGTCGGTGTGGATGTTAGTTTACTTTATTCTAAAATAACTCTGATAGGGCTATTTCCAGCACAGCTGGGGTGCAGGGCTGCACAGATGATGTCATCAGTTTGCCGCTAGAAGGAAGTGAACAGTAATTTACAGCCTAGAGGACAACGGAGTCAGCCATTCATAATGTGTTAAACAACCTAATGAGGCTTCCTCCTTCCTCCTGTACAGCAAAGACCCAGCACTGGGGCCCCGGACAGCAGCAAACAGCAATATTTACCGCAGCAATCCAGCACAGGCGCAGTACCATGTCATGTTCCCCCTCAGGCTTAGACAGAAATAGCAAAGCCCGATTGGGTCCACTTGCGCCTGTGGTCTAGAGTGGACCTGATCGGGCTCTGCTATTTCCGCTGGAGCCAGAGGGGGAAGATGATACTGCCCCTGTGCTGGATCCCAAAGGTAAATATCACCGTGTGCTGTAGGCACTACTACGCCTGCACTCATCCTCCAAGAAGCTTGTTTGCAGATTTGCAGAGGGTGCCAGCTCTGAATCGGGGCTACACAGGAGGATGGGGGAAGCCTCATTAGGATCCAGAGGCTCCCTCCTCCCAAGATAAGTACCCCATAGAGGAAGTTTTTTTCCTTACAGATTCTCTTTAATAAATACAATTATTAGCATTTGTAGCATTTTGTGAGCCCTTGGGCTCCAATACATAGTATATGAGTTACCTTAATCACCAGAAAACAAAGCACAAATCCGCAACAAAATGCTGCCACAAAGCACTAGCGATTGCAATAGCGGGTTGTGATTACTAGAGTGCCCCTGGCCTTATAGAGAAATTTTACTAAATGTAACATAATGAGTAAAATTCCTTTTTTTTTAGAATATTTATTCGAAGTTTGCCTATTGTAAATTCTTCCCTCCCCTGGATTTACCTTCCTAAATATACTAGTGATGCCGACATCTTTACAGCTAGCAAGGTAAATCAATGTGGGATGTTATTTGATCCCCCTGGGTTCTCTGGGCAGATGGCTGTGTGACATCATAGCCTAGGCAACACATCACTGGGAGGGTGGGGTTTTATACCAATGTACAACAGTTTATAGATATAAGAAGTATTTCTGATGCTAAGACAAGGATATTTAATGTAAAAATCGGTATTCTGAATATTTTTGATTTCATTTTTTTTCTGCCTTCAACTACTATTAATTTAATGAGAATGTGAATTTCTAACCTAATGTGTGCGGACATGTAAAGGTTTTAAATGCTGGTTTTGAAATGGTTACAATTTTTTTCCACTATTTTATTTATTCTTATACCATTTTTTGGTTTTCAGAATACCTATTGCATAATCACAATGTTGTCTTTTATGTATAGATTTTCTATTTTGTTCTCGTTTTAGAGAAGATGCCATAACAGGCCACAGCTCAGGCTAAGCCTGTCTAAAGAGATGAGCGGGTATCTGTCAGGGCCGCGTCTGGCGGGAGGCGGCAAAGTGCCTTTCTCCAGGGAAAGAAATCGTTTTATTTCGTGTAACGAAACTCGACAGCGCTCGGGACCTGAACTGTTTTCATACATACTCCTCCTGACCGACTTTACTTTAAGAGAGCATATTAATTACAAAGTCGATAAGAGTGGCTTTCATTAGTGTATTAAGCATCAGGATCAATATTACTGTACGTCGCCAAGACTCCACGGGAGAAAAGAAAAGCATTTTTTCTTTGCCCCAGCGGTTCAAGAAGTCTGTGCGGTGCGTAAAAAGGCTGAGCTGTAATGGGAAACACAGAATATTAGCAACACGGACAGATAGCAGATCAGGTATTTTCCCCTCCATCATCTGCTGGAATGAGACAGGAGGAGGATCGGCACACAACATAAAAGGCTCCATGATCACGTTTCATTTTTTAATTGCCATATTATTTTCTCATACGGCGCTAATCGTATTGAAACTGCTTTGTAAACTCAGCTAGACAAATAATGCGGGATACGAGGTGGCACTGATAAAACATCGGCGGCGTGAAGACAAGAAGCATTCGGAGAATAGTCACTAGCTACAAAGAGCTTTCCCATCTGAATCACGAGAAGCCGGCACAGACAGCTGGAGTTAATGTATACTAGTGTTATCTGCCCAGACAATGCTGTAAAGGGCATTCGCTGTGATTATTGTAGTCAATCAGCAGTAGCTGCTTTGTGAAGGCTGAAAGGCAGAGATTTGTTTGTGCTTTCTAACATGGCTTCATTGTTAGGAGTTAACAGCAGACACAGCTAATGAGCAGAGTGGTGGTATCTGAAAGTGGAAAAGGTCAGGCTGCTATCAGGTAGGTAACAGGGAAAAAGAAGATGACTCACTTAAAATGTACCTGTGGTCTGAAGGTCTTTTTTTGTTTTTGTTTTTAAGGTTGTTTGTATGTTCTCCTCAGAAACATGATTAACTGCATACCTTTACTTTGTCTCTACGAAGTCCCATTTATCAGATATTCAGTGGCATGTCCTATCGGTGAATTTTCTGCCAGTCAACAGAGAATATCTGAGGAATGAGGCTTTATGGGGACAAACTAAAGATAGGTAGCTGAACATGCCCCAGAGGAAAACATACAAGTAACTTTAATTTGTCTCTGTGAAGTCCCATTCCTCGGATATTGTTACACCCGTTTGCCCTCCTCCCTACACCACTCCGGACTGCCCCTCTCTGTCTGGGCAGCCAAGAGAAGCGGAGGGCTTGGCAGAGAGGGGCAGCATCAGAGGAACATTAGTGATGGTAACTACGGTAATAACCATGTCTGTAAATAGTGTCTTAGACTGCAGATTGCAGGCTCGTCACAGTTCCACAGTAAGCGTAAACACAGCGTCCAAACAGTTCGATTATCCAGCTATGCCCAAGGCCGGATTTATACTCCCCCCCCCCAGGCCAACTTTCTTTCAGATCCCCTTTCTTGTACAGTACCCCCCTCCCATTCACTGTACAGACCCCTCTTCCATGTTTAACATTCATGAACAGTAGCCCCCTTTTGTTATATACAAATCTCTTGGGCTGCAGCTTCCTACTTCTATCTGTTGCACCTTATTTGCAATCTGTGTATTCCTTTTTGCATCCACCACCATTCTTCCATGTCCAGCCGCCCTTCAGCCAGCTGCTGCCCAAGGCCTGGGCCTTTGTGGCATTTCCAGAAATCTGGCCCTGGCTATGCCTATGACCTAACCTCTGTGCAGGTTCCCTGCTATCTCTTGATGCCTCCATAACTACAATCACAGCAAGAGTCAAGTCTCCCACAGATATAGTAGCCTGCACAGTAGATTTCCAGCTATAAATAATAGTCCAGCACCTGCCTTGATGTCCAGAACCCTTCAACCCACTATACCTCAGTGGCCACTATGTGCCTCTTCAGCTGCAAAACAGTTACCTTATATACTTAGGCCTAATTTTTCAGCACAGAATAATATGTTGAAAAGTTACCCCCCTGGCTTATATGCAACTCAGTGGAGCAGAACGGATGGTGGAGCAGGTTTTGTTACAGGCAGAGTAGTGTAAGGATCGTGCACTACTGATCCTGCTCTTGCCAGCTGGCTCCGTGCTAAGTGCACCCCATCCCCTGACACATGGTGTGCAGAGTGTGCTGCTAAAGACTACCTGTGTCTTCTGGCTTGTGGAGCAGTGCGTGCAAGCAACATGTCAGCGGTGTAGTGGTTGGGGATTCTTCCTGTGCGGCAATCGTTGTGTCTCATGTCTATGATGCCATCTAGTGGTGTCTTGAAACACAGCTGTATCATCCTTGGGGCACATCTGAATATGGGAGGAGGACTGACTTGTACTGGGGGAAAATCTGGCTACTGTGGAGGGGGCTACACTGGGGAAGGGGCTTATATGCAAGTCAATCACTTTTTCCTGGTTTCTGAGGGAAAATGGGTACCTCAGCTTATACACAGGTCAGCTTATACTGTATGTGAGTATATACGGTATCTGTTAATAGCTATGGCAAACTAAATGTGTACAGATACATCCAATGCATTTGAGGTGCAAGGATCCTCTACAGCTCATTGGAGATTTTACTATCTTTACATGCCTGAAGAAGCAGGAACCTAGTCCCAAGAAACACATTGAGAGTTTTGCTTATGTCAATCAATAAAATTACAGTTCTGATTCAATATTTTTATTGAGTTTTCAAAAATAGGTACATACAACAATGGTCATGGACCAATATAGTAAGAAGACATTGCTCAAGTATAGTAGAGTCTTTCAATAAAAAATAAAAGCCTCGTTAGGTTAGCCCTAGGCAACTCATCCAACAATAACGTAATATGTTACAGCAAGGCACAGCTTAACCCACTTGTTCTGTCTTCTTATACTGTTTGGAGGGCAGATGCCCTAAAAATTAAGATAGAGGTAGAAAATAGAAGAAAAGGGTGAAAATAAAAGTGAGGAAAGAAGAAAGGGAGGGGGAAAGCAGGGGGAGAGGGGAAGGGGGGGAAGGGGAATGGTGTTGGGGGCCCACAGACTTCATCCTGGAAACTAACATTAGCTTATGGCTCAGGAGGTGAGAATGAGCGCATGCCATGGTTCCCAGATTTTGCTGAATTTATCTATCTTGTCCTCAAGGATCGCAGCCATCCTTTCCTGAGTCATAAAAGACGTCACCCTGTTCTTGACTTCCTCAAATGAGGCGAATTGAGTTCTCCAGGCCCTGGCTATACTTTGTTTAGCTGCAACTATAACAAAGTGGGCCAGCACTTCCTGGGATCTATTCAGGGAGGCAATCTCAAAATGTAATAGGGCGATCCAGGGGTCCCTAAAAATTGAGACCTTGAAAAGCTGGCTCAGCAACCTAAAAACTTTGGCCCAGAATCTCCCTAACATAGGGCAGGACCAGAAGGTATGAAGCATGTCCCCAGAAGCGCCACAGCCGCGGAAGCAGAGAACAGAAGCGTTACCCGCCACATGCCTCAACCTGGTGGGAACCCAGTACCATCTGAGGGCTACCTTGTATGCTGACTCTACTATTGCCAGATTTATAGACAGTCTCGAGTAGGTCTTCCAGGCCTCCCTCCAATCGTCTATAGTTTTAGTTCTCCCCAGGTCAGATTCCCATCTGGACACAAACGGATGTGAAAAAGATGCATGAGGTTCGTTAAGAATATTATAGAGAGTGGAGATGGCCCCTTTCCCAAAAGGGTCTTTTATACAAAGATGTTCGAAGCCAGAGAGGACAATTGGAAAGTTTGTTTGTGGTGGAATGAGACTCTGGAGCCAATGCCTTATTTGCATGTAACGCAAACGCTCAGAAGGAGGGATTTGATATTTATTAAGCAATTTTTCCCATGTAACGATACCGGAATCATCAATTAGGTTGTATATGCATTCCTGGCCATGGTCTCTCCACCACTTGAAACTTAAAGGATTGTCCCTTCAAGGAATAAAATTACAGTTCTAAACCTCACCGTTGAGTTTTTTTCCCGCAAGAAGAGGTAAGTTTACCTTCTCTATTTTTAAATTGTTTTTCATAATTTTATTTCACTTTGGCGCTTCTTAGCCAAGTACAGAAAACACAAGAATGATATTGAGTCATTTAAAGGCATATTTACACTTCTTTCAGGCAGGGGTTCCACTTGGCTTTTGTGTACGTTTTCTGCACAGAAAAACTGATTTCAACTGAGAACCCATGTTAATCAATGGGCTAGGTCACACTTGAATGCAGTTTTCGCATGCAGAAAAAAAACTGACATCTTGCACAATTTGTCAGTTTTCTCTATGAATTACAATAGCTGCTGTGAGGCAGGGGTCACACTTGTCTTTCAGTTTTCTGAAAAGTGTTGTAAATTCTTACAATAAAAAGCATACCATTCTATTCATTGTGTTCTCCTGGACCCCTCAGTGCTGCTTCTGCCACTCCCTGCTGCAATCCTGGCTTGTAATTGCCAGTTTTAGGCAGTGTTTACAAACAAAATACATGGCTGCTAACCAGCATGTGATAGGCTGAGAGAAGCTCGGTCTGTGACTCATACAGAGCCTGGAGAGGGTGTGTATAGCTTCTATCCTATCACAGCAGAGCAGCACATTCCTGCCTCAGTCGAAAAACTCAGCAAAGGAAAGAAGATTAGATTATATAACAAATATAATACAGCCACTGTGCAACTAGGAAAGGCTGCAGTAAGACAGACCACATTAGAACAGGTATAGGAACAGAGTCTCTTTAACAGCTATATCAATATATGAAATGATGGATTTGTACCTTGATTGGCTGGCAATGGTCATGTGCTTCATGTGTAGGCTAGCTTTGACCAGCCAGCCCGACTCATCCAATCACTGGTGAATCATTCACTTCGTTGCAAGGTATTTTCACGCTGCATCTATTGCAGGGAAATGTTACGATATAATCACAGTAATGCAATGCAATTATATTGTAACCAGTGATGATCGTAATCTGCTAATTACGATTATGCGAAATCACACATACATTTTCGCAATTATGCCTTAATTGCAAATTCGTAATGCAATTGACTTTATATAAATATTCGTAATTACACATGAATTTACGCTTAATTTACGCGTAATTTAATGCCGACTTTGGCGGTGAATTGCAAAACCCCCATACATGCTAAAAAAATGTGAGGAAATGCGGAAAAGCCGCCGCGTGTACTCAGAACGGGGCGGCTGATTCCGCGTCCAACGCGGCGGTTTGCACGCATAGGCCTACATCCAGTAAGATGGCCGAACGCGGAGGAACCGCCGCATGCCTTGATAGCGGTGCGGCGGTTTCCACGTCCAGCATGGAGGGTGATTTGCAACACATGTCTGGTGTGGCTGGGACTGATAGTCCACACAGGTTCAGAAGGATGCGCGCGCAGAGAGGCAGAACTTTTATGACAGCCAGAACGGAGTCAGCTGACCAAGCCGGTCAGCTGACGATTCAACCAGTTCCCATTGGTCCAGCACTTAGGGGAGGCGCTGGAGAGCGCTTTGCTATATATACTGGGTGCTGGTCATTCTCTGGTTGTCTGCCGTTGCGATCACTACGTGGAAGCACTAAGACCTTTTGTCAGATTATCTGTTATATCTCTGTTATACTTCAGACTAGTTCCAGGGTGTTGATGATCAAGGAGCTCACACCCAGATTAGGGACTTGTGTTACCCACCTGTTATACTTCAGACTAGTTCCAGGGTGTTGATGATCAAGCACCTCACACCCAGATTAGGGACTTGTGTTATCAAATCTGTTATACTTCAGACTAGTTCCAGGGTGTTGATAATCAAGGACCTCACACCCAGATTAGGGACTTGTATTATCATTCTGTTATTCTTCAGACTAGTTCCAGGATGTTGATGATCACGACGCTCACACCGAGACTAGGCATTGTATATTATCTGTTATGACCTTCTGCTTTCCTGACCATCCCTCTGCTTTCTGATTCGGTACCACGCATATCTGATATCACGTTGCCAAACCCTGCCTGTCTTGGATACCGAATCAGCCTTCTGTCTTTGTACCTTATCTGTCTGTCTGTTGCCGACCTGGCTAGTCCGACCTCAAGAACTATCTCCTCTGTTTAGAGATAGTTCACAGATCTGTCAGTGACACTCCACCATTGGTGTCACTCACACTCTGGTCCTTCCCACTCTCAGCCTGTCTCCTCCCCTTGGGGAGCTTCAGGCCTTGGAAGGAGCCTGTTCTTTGGGCAGTATCCCATACTGTCTTGTACCCCCTTTACGGGGGCCCTCCTCAAAGTATTACTGTTGCACCAAACACTCATATTACTCAGATGTCCAGATGTTAGAGATATATCTGATTATCGGTGATACTGCAGATCATCAATGATCGGGTATATATCTGTATTCTCGGTGATACTGCAGATCACCGGTAATCAGATCCTCTCTGTGTTACACCGATCGTTACAAAAAATAATTTTTTATAAAAAGACCTTATCGTTATTGAGAAAATCGATTTTAAAAATGCAAAGAAAAATGGTTTTTAAACCCATTTTTTGTATATTTAAAATCGATTTTCTCAAAAACTACAAGGCCTTTTTGAACAATTCTTTATGTAACTTGTACCCACTATTCTTCCTAACACATGTAGCAATTTTGGTAGCAATAGCATGTATGAGGGCTTTGCTATTCACCGCCAAAGTCGGCATAAAATTACGCATAAATCCATGCGGAATTACGAATGGTAATAAGTATGAAATTAATTATGCAAGTCCCTGGAAATTTTGCATTACGATTACGATGCATAATTGCGTATGATGATGCGGAATTACGCATGGGCGTAATTTCTGCTCATCACTAATTGTAACATTCATATCTGCGCATTACCAGTGTGGTGAGCTGGATGCCATCAAAATAACAAGTGTAGAGCTGTGCGCTCATACTGATAGATATCAAAGAATTCAATGGTAATGGGATTTTTGACTTTTTGGCATGTTTACAAGAGGATGAGCATGCTCACATAACCGGGCTGCAATAAAGTGTTTTCCGTGAAATAAGGAAAATGAGGGCTTGGAGGACACTATATAAAGCCAACTTTCCTGCCAAAACAAAATAATATCCTGTTAAAATAAAACAAATAGAAGTATGTTATACCACATGCAATTTTTGCTAGCAAAACCTTTCAGTGTTGCATTGCGGTTGCATTATACTCCATTCACAACACACAACTCACAAAAAAACTATTCTGAATGTTCTCTGAGCATTTCTCTTGGGAGAATCTATCATCTCTATAAGTGACATGGTTAGTTCAATGTACTCCGTAAAATGATAAGGAGCTTAGAGGTTTATGACAGTCCTTTCAGGTATTTGATCTGGGATTACATATGTCTTTCTGGTTCTAATCCTAGCCTATATTTTAGATTTAACCCTTTCACTGCCAAGCGAGTACTGGGTACGTTTTGACAGATACCGTAAGCGTTTTAACTGCCAACAATGTACCTAGTATGTTGATAGAGAAAAGAAAAAAACGTGCACCTTCCGTCCTCTATGATCGTGTTTATTTCAGCAGTGATACATCCGTCACATAGGATCCATAACGTGGTCTTGGTATTAGCAACCCAGCAGTGCGGCAGTGGTGGTGGAGGAGGTGGGTGGCGGGTCAGAACGGCGGGGAGCGACGGCCGTTTCGTGTCACACAGACACTTGGTCACGCTGCGTTCCGCTTAGTTCAAGAGGGCGGCTATTTCCGGGTTAAGACGGAGACAAACTCCGCCCCTTCCGGATACGTCGCACACTCTGTGATTGGAGTTTTAGGTATGACCAAACAAAGCGGCGCCTAGCATCATACGTCTATTCTGTGCGTCTTGGTGGACGCATCAGAAGGAACTACATTACCCATAAGCCCAGCAGCAATGACGTATATGTATACACGTGTTGCCTCGGCAACGGCTAGGGTAAAAGCAATCTGTATTGCTCTAAAAAAGGAAAAAAGAGCAAAAATCTGAAACGGAAAAGACCAGGGTACATTTAACACATCCTCTTTGGTCTATAAGTAGTTACTATCATGGCGTATTAAAAAGCATAAAGGTGCCGTTGAATAGTCATACAACTAATGATCAGGATATAACAATTAAACTAATTGTTTAAAGTGACAGTGATTCTTAAAAGTGAACATAATATAAAAGTAGGAAATTTTTTTTTATATAAAACCAATACTGGGAATTCAGTTTCTGTTATAGTAGGACGTGGTGTCATTATTTTATAATCACGAATAGAGGGACTGGTGGGCAGAGATTTAGACATTGCACTGGGGCAGATACCACCCATCTACACAAAAGGAGACGCGATAATTTCACATGGCAATATTACTATGAAACTATAGATTGAATCCCCGTTCCAAATTTAGTAGGGATAAGGGGATAGCGTTGTGACTATCGCGGGTCCAAGTGAAGGTGAAATACAATGCCATAATGCAATGTCAAAGCAACGTCCGAACAGGGCAGATCTAGTAGCTCCACCACCACACACAACTATCTAGACATTGTGTCTCTATTATATTTTACATTCATCAATACTCTATCCATTGTATCATAACTCCACTCTATGGATCAAGAGTACTGGCCATTTTTACTTTATCATTCATGCCACAAGGGCCCATCGCTTCAGTCCTCAAAATAAGCTTTGTTTCCTCCCTTAACAATAGTCTGTCTCGATCTCCACCTCTGCGTGGATTCTCCACTTTTATCAGTCCAGCAAATTTTATTCCTTTCCCTTTGGAGTCATGAGATTCTCTCATGTGATTAATAAAGCGAGTACAGCCCTTTCCAGTTTTAATAGAAGCAATGTGCTCACGTACTCTGATTCTCATGGGTCTAGTTGTCTGGCCAATGTAATACTTTCCACACTGGCAAAACATCACATATACTACATATTCGGATTGACAGGTAATAAAATCTTTTACTAGGACTCTCTCTCTTCCCACTTGAATATTTTTCTGTGTCAACATTTGTTTACAAAACCTACAGTGGCCACAACGATAGTTCCCTTTTGGCAGAGTTCTATCTAGCCATGTAGTAGATCTCTGGGATACAAATTCACTGCTGGTAAGCATGCTCCCCAATGTGGGAGCTCTTCTAAAAGTGACCCTTGGTGAGTCATCTATACATTGGGCCAGAGATTGGTCCTGTCTAAGAATAGACCAATTTTTGTAAATGGACTTTCTAACTTGTTCGGACATCGGTGAAAAATTGAAGAGCAATGACATCCTGTCCTCTTTCAACTTTGTCTTTTCACTTAGATCAATTAAAGACTTGCGATCCTGTAGTTCAGCTCGTTTTCTCGCCTGTTTCAAAACTCCTCTACTATAACCTCTCCTCTTGAATCTATCTGTGAGGTCGTCAGCTTGCTTTTGGAAATCTTCCTCTAAGGTGTTATTACGTTTTAATCTTAAATATTGGCCATATGGTATGGCTTCTATAACGTTTTTAGACTGGAAGCTATCGGCGTGTAATAGGGAATTTGTTGCCGTGTCTTTTCTGTACCCCTTAGTACATAGTTTATCATCCTTAACCATTAAATGCAAATCAAGAAACTGAATTGAGGTATCACTGATCTCAGAGGTAAATTGCATATTGATTGTATTGTCATTCAAATATATCATAAATTCCTTAAATTCCAATCCAGTCCCTGACCACACCACCAGGACGTCGTCCACATACCTCGACCACTGCCTGACGAGCCCCCGGAAAGGGTTGGCATCCGAGAGCACGGCAGACTGTTCCCACACCCCCAAAAAGAGGTTTGCATAGGAGCACGCCACCGGGGTCCCCATGGCCGTCCCCGATACCTGGTGGTACCATCTGTTGTCAAAAAGAAAAGAATTATGAGTCAAAACGAATTTCAAACATTCACAGAGATAATCGATATATTTCTCGTCTTTATCCGTTTTCAATAAAAAATGCTTGACTGCTTGTATCCCCAGGTCATGTGGGATCCGACTATAGAGACTGCCCACCAGTCCCTCTATTCGTGATTATAAAATAATGACACCACGTCCTACTATAACAGAAACTGAATTCCCAGTATTGGTTTTATATAAAAAAAAATTTCCTACTTTTATATTATGTTCACTTTTAAGAATCACTGTCACTTTAAACAATTAGTTTAATTGTTATATCCTGATCATTAGTTGTATGACTATTCAACGGCACCTTTATGCTTTTTAATACGCCATGATAGTAACTACTTATAGACCAAAGAGGATGTGTTAAATGTACCCTGGTCTTTTCCGTTTCAGATTTTTGCTCTTTTTTCCTTTTTTAGATCAATACAGATTGCTTTTACCCTAGCCGTTGCCGAGGCAACACGTGTATACATATACGTCATTGCTGCTGGGCTTATGGGTAATGTAGTTCCTTCTGATGCGTCCACCAAGACGCACAGAATAGACGTATGATGCTAGGCGCCGCTTTGTTTGGTCATACCTAATACTCCAATCACAGAGTGTGCGACGTATCCGGAAGGGGCGGAGTTTGTCTCCGTCTTAACCCGGAAAAAGCCGCCCTCTTGAACTAAGCGAAACGCAGCGTGACCAAGTGTCTGTGTGACACGAAACGGCCGTCGCTCCCCGCCGTTCTGACCCGCCACCCACCTCCTCCACCACCACTGCCGCATAAGCTGGGTTGCTAATACCAAGACCACGTTATGGATCCTATGTGACGGATGTATAACTGCTGAAATAAACACGATCATAGAGGACGGAAGGTGCACGTTTTTTTCTTTTCTCTATCAACATACAGATTGGCTTCTTTTCTTTCTACTCAACGGAGCACACGTCCCCACATGTGTAAAACAGCAAGGACCCGACCAGAGGTGGTGAGAGTGTTTATGCTTTTTTATTCCTTCCACTGTAATTTTTGAATAGGAGTGCCGCACTTTACTTATCCATCTTTACAATACAGTCAATGTACCTAGTATGTTATCTGGTAGTTTGGCCCACAGGAAGCATAGGGGAGGGGGCCTACATCATTATGCCCCACCTCTCTGAATAGCTGGAGCAGCGATCGCTCGCTCCATGCCCGTGTCCCCTGCCGACAGCCGTCTCCTCTCTACTTCCTGTATGACACGTGATTACTACGCATCATACAGAGATCGGGAGAGGAGAGAGGAACCTGCCACCGGAGAGGACACCACATGGAGCCAGCAATCAGGTGAGTTATTACACACCGCACACTGCTCCGGCTATTCAGGGGGGCCACAGGAGAGGGGCCCATGTGGAGAATGATGTTGGCCCCCTCCCCGCAGTGGCATCTACACCTGCTACCTATACTGGGGGCTCCTATACCTACTACCTATGCTGGGGCACCTATAACTGCTACCTATACTGTGGTTACCTATACCTACTGACTATGTTGGGGCACCTATACCTGCTACCTATACTGCGGCACCTATACCTGGCTACTTATACTGGATGCACCTATACCTGGCTACTTGTATTGGTGGAACCCATACCTGGCTACCTGTACTGGAGGCACCAATTCCTGGCTACCTATACTGGCTGCACCTTCATCTGGCTACCTGCACTGGCGCAACTATTTTAGGACAGGAAAAGTGGGGATACCAATACATATCTGGTATCGGGTATCGTTGGATTCAGCAGAATCAGGGCTTTTACAAACAGTAACATTTTGTAACATATTTCACTCAAAAATGTTGTTATATTTCCAGAAACGTAAAACATTTTGTTTCAGTGTTCAAGCCCCAATTCATTATGGAAAAAACAATAAATAATAAGTCCAAAATCCTAAGTAAACTTAATGGGTGCCAAATGTCTAAAAGCTGCTTGGCATTAGATGTTTGTGTTTAGGACAAATCAGCTGGCAGGGAAAGGGTCATATTTCTACTTACCTATAGGGATGCTCATTCAGATTTTGCAGAATTGAAATCTGATCAGAAAACGGATTTCCGCAGAAATACTGCATTACCGCAGCTCAGTCATTTTAGCCCAATCACAGAACCCGGAAGTATTGGACCAATCAGGGAATGCAGAGTCAACTCAGAAGTATATGGCCAATCAAAGAATGCAAAAAAAGTACCAAAAAAAGACTCCTAAGAAATTGGAAATCCACAGAATTGGTCATTGGCATTGTTGGAAATTGGAATTTCTGCAGAATCAGATATGAGCATTTCTGATCATCCCTACTACCTATTGCTTCACAGGATTATAACCTTACTTGTTATAGCTGACCTATTTTTGAGAGATGGGCCGAACCTCTGATTTTAGGTTCGCGAACTTCCGCGGAAGGTTCGGGTCACGGAAAAGTTTGCGAACCGCAATAGACTTCAATGGGGAGGCAAACTTTGAAAAATAGAAAAAATTATGCTGGCCACAAAAGTGATGGAAAAGATGTTTCAAGGTGTCTAACACCTGGAGGGGGGGCATGGCGGAGTGGGATACATGCCCAAAGTCCCGGGGGGGAAATCTGGATGTGACGCAAAGCAGCGTTTTAAGGGCAGAAATCACATTGAATGCTAAATTGCAGGCCTAACGTGCTTTAAAACATCTTGCATGTGTATACATCAATCAGGGAGTGTAATTAGAGTACTGCTTCACACTGACACACCAAACTCACTGTGTAACGCACCGCAAATAGCTGTTTGTTGTGTGTTGTGACGGCCGTGCTGGACTACTGCGCAACATGGCGAGATTGCTCTTCCTCACTCAGTGATGTCAGGTAATGTATGACTTCCTTCTCAACTTTCCATGGCACTGTTAAAAAGCTTACGTTTTGTTTTTAAATTAATTTAAATTTGCTGTGTACTTGTTCAGTACCGCTACAATGAGAATCCTATGGAGGCGGGCAAGTCTGACATTGTGACCCCGGGTAAAGGCCGGGGAATGAGGGATGGAATCCGGTGTGGAGCCTGAGCAATGCTACACATCCAAGGAGGGCAGCAGGCAGGCATGCACGCCCGCCCCGTGGTAGTGACCAAAAATAACAATACAGGAGGAAGACTTTCGAGGCCCTGCTGTGTATTTGAAATGAATGTACTTTAAATCCTTTAACGAGAACCAGTTATGGCGGGCAAAGATGACACCACATTCCTTTCACGAGAATCATATGGAGGCGGGCAAGTCTGCCATTTGTGACCCCGGGTAATGGCCGGGGAATGAGGTATGGAATCCGGTGTGGAGCCTGAGCAACGGCTACCACTGCACATCCAAGGAGGGCAGCAGGCAGGCTTGCAATACAGGACTTTGAGGCCCTAATTGTAATGAATCAACTTTAAATCCTTTAATGGGAATCCGTTATGGAGGGCAAGTCTGCCATTGTCACCGCGGGGAATGAAGGTTGGATTCCGGCCCGAAGTGGGAGCCTGCTGAGACCCATGCTGTAGCTGCCCTGACCGTGCTTTGCAGACCAGGCATCTGTGGTCAGATGGACCCTTGAGCCAGCGGAAGACAAACCAAGTCGAAAGCATTTGCCAAGAATGTTGTACGGAGGGCAATTTTTGTTGGCATTTTTGTAAATTGTTTGAAAATGTAGATGGTTGTATTTTTAAATTGTTTGAAACTTTAGATGGTTGTATTTTTAAATTGTTTGAAAGTGTAGATGGTTGTATTGCGTTCCGGAGTTGGAGCCTGATCAACGTCTACCACCACACATCCAGGCAAGGAGGGCAGCAGGCAGGCAGGCATGCACGCCCGCCCCGGGGTAGTGCCTAAAAATAACAATTCAGGACTCAGGAGGACCTTTTGAGGCCCTAATTGTAATGAATCGACTTTAAATCCATTAACGGGAATCCGTTATGGAGGGCAAGTCTGCCATTGTCACCGTGGGGAATGAAGGTTGGATTCCGGCCCGAAGTGGGAGCCTGCTGAGACCCATGCTGTAGCTGCCCTGACCGTGCTTTGCAGACCAGGCATCTGTGGTCAGATGGACCCTTGAGCCAGCGGAAGACAAACCAAGTCGAAAGCATTTGCCAAGAATGTTTTACGGAGAGCAATTTTTGTCAGCATTTTTGTAAATTGTTTGAAAATGTAGATGGTTGTATTTTTAAATTGTTTGAAACTTTAGATGGTTGTATTTTTAAATTGTTTGAAAGTGTTGATGGTTGTATTGCGTTCCGGAGTTGGAGCCTGATCAACGGCTACCACCACACATCCAGGCAAGGAGGGCAGCAGGCAGGCAGGCACAGTGGCGGACATACGGCCGTGCAGGCCGTGCCGCCGCACCAGGGCCCCTGAAGTTCTGTTTTCTTCAGGGGCCCATTAAGTATTTTTTTTTTAATATATATATTTATTATTATTTTTTCCCCCGGGGGGCCCCGACTCCTATCCTCCCTCCCTCCCTCACCTCGGGGGCCCCCCTCCCGGTATGCGCGGCGGGAGAACGGCAAATCCGGGTCTCCAGGCATGCGCTAGAGGGCTCCGCCGCTTGGTCTCCAATATGTCTCCATTGGAGACATATTGGAGACCAAGCGGCGGAGCCCTCTAGCGTCTGCCTGGAGAGCCGAAGAAGACTTCCTGTATTTGCCGCTCGCTCTCCCGCCGCGCATATCGGGAGGGGGGCCCTCCGAGGTGAGGAAGGAAGGGAGGGAGGGAGGATAGGAGTCGGGCCCCCCTCCCGGATAGCTACTAAAAGGGCTACCTACCTACCCACCCGGCTACCTACCCACCCACCAGGCTTCCTACCTACCTACCCACCCGACTACCTAACCACCCACCAGGCTTCCTACCTACCTACCCACCCGGCTACCTACCCACCCACCAGGCTTCCTACCTACCCACCAGGCTTCCTACCTACCCACCCGGCTACCTACCCACCCACCCACCAGGCTTCCTACCTAACCACCCACCCGACTACCTAACCACCCACCCGGCTACCTACCCACCCACCAGGCTACCTACCCACCCGGCTACCTAACCATCTACCCACCCGGCTACCTACCCACCCACCAGGCTGCCTACCCACTCGGCTACCTACCTACCTACCCACCCGGCTACGTAACCACCTACCCACCCGGCTACCTACCCACCCACCAGGCTTCCTACCTACCTACCCACCCGACTACCTACCCACCCACCAGGCTTCCTACCTACCCACCCGGCTACCTACCCACCCACCAGGCTTCCTACCTAACCACCCACCCGACTACCTAACCACCCACCCGGCTACCTACCCACCCACCAGGCTACCTACCCACCCGGCTACCTAACCACCTACCCACCCGGCTACCTACCCATCCACCAGGCTACCTACCTACCCGGCTACCTACCTACCTACCCACCCGGCTACCTAACCACCTGCCCACCCGGCTACCTACCCACCCACCAGGCTTCCTACCTACCTACCCACTTGGCTACCTAACCACCTACCCACCCGGCTACCTACCCACCCACCAGGCTTCCTACCTACCTACCCACCCGACTACCTAACCACCCACCAGGCTTCCTACCTACCTACCCACCCGGCTACCTACCCACCCACCAGGCTTCCTACCTACCCACCAGGCTTCCTACCTACCCACCCACCAGGCTTCCTACCTACCTACCCACCCGGCTACCTACCTAACCACCCACCTGGCTACCTACCTACCCACCCGGCTACCTACCTAACCACCCACCCGGCTACCTACCGGGCTAGTTACCAACCCACCCACCAGGCTACCTACCCACCCACCCGGCTACCCACCCACCCGGCTACCTACCTACCCACCCACCCACCAGGCTACCTACCTACCCACCCACCAGGCTACCTACCTAACCACCCACCCGGCTACCTACCGGGCTAGTTACCAACCCACCCACCAGGCTACCCACCCACAAGGCTACCTACCTACCTACCTACCCACCCACCAGGCTACCTACCTACCCACCCACCAGGCTACCTACCTACCTACCGGGCTAGTTACCAACCCACCCACCAGGCTAACTACCCACCAGGCTACCTACCCACCCACCCACCGGGCTACCAACCCACTCACCCACCCACTCACCCACCCACCAGGCTACCTATCCACCCAACCACCCATGGGAGCTGCGCGCCGGATGGAGGCTGGGACAGGAGGTCTGCTGCAGCAGGTGAGTAAATGTTTTTGTTTTTTTATTTATATTAGCAGGTGTATGTTCTGGGCAGGTCTGCCACATGATTGCATGTATTTTCTGCGCAAATCTGCCGACATGATTGCATGTATTTTCTGGGCATATCTGCCGACATGATTGCACGTATTTTCTGGGCATATCTGCCGACTTGATTGCACGTATTTTCTGGGCATATTTGCCGACTTGATTGCACGTATTTTCTGGGCATATCTGCTGACTTGATTGCACGTATTTTCTGGGCATATCTGCCGACTTGATTGCACGTATTTTCTGGGCATATCTGCCGAAATGATTGCACGTATTTTTTGGGCATATCTGCCAAAATGATTGCACGTATTTTCTGGGCATATCTGCTGACATGATTGCACGTATTCTCTGGGCATATCTGCCGACTTGATTGCGCGTATTTTCTGGGCATATCTGCCGACTTGATTGCACGTATTTTCTGGGCATATCTGCCGACTTGATTGCACGTATTTTCTGGGCATATCTGCCGACTTGATTGCACGTATTTTCTGGGCATATCTGCCGACTTGATTGCACGTATTTTCTGGGCATATCTTCCGACTTGATTGCACATATTTTCTGGGCATATCTGCCGAAATGATTGCACGTATTTTCTTGGCATATCTGCCGAAATGATTGCACGTATTTTTTGGGCATATCTGCCGAAATGATTGCACGTATTTTCTGGGCATATCTGCCGACATGATTGCATGTATTTTTTGGGCATATCTGCCGACATGATGTGTATTTTCTTGAGAAAACCTGCACAATTATTTGAATTTTCTGGGGAAAGGGTCACCAAAACTTGGGCCCACTGTCTTTGCGTTGCACTTTTCAAGGGAACCTGAGGTGAGAATAATCTTGAGGCTGCCATATTTCTCTCCTTTTAAGCAATACCAGTTGCCTGGCTGCCGTGCTGGTCCTCTGCCTCTTATTCTTTCAACCATAGACCCGGAACAAGCATGCAGCGGTTCAGGGGTTTCTGACAATATTGTCAGCACTGAGAAGATTAGCTGCATGCTTGTTGCTGGTGTAATTCAGTTTATTACTGCAGCCCAATAGATCAGCAGGGCCGCCAGGCAACTAGTATTGTTTAAAAGGAAATAATAAACCCTCACCCCGGGTCCGCTTTAAGTTACAGTTAGCTCCGCCCTCATCCGGTCATTGCCACGCCCATTTTTTTGCAATAGCCCTCAGGGATTCATGCCTCGTTCATTTTGATAAAGGTCAGGTACTGAACACTGTCATGACTTAGGCGACTTCTCTTCTCAGTGACAATGCCTCCAGCTGCACTGAAGGTCCTTTCTGACAGGACGCTTGCGGCAGGGCAAGAGAGAAGTTGTATGGCAAATTGGGACAGCTCTGGCCACATGTCAAGCATGCGCAACCAGTAGAGCAAGGGTTCATCCTCGCTGCTCGCAGTCGCAGTGTGTACATCCACACTTAACCACTTGAGGACCCACCCTTTACCCCCCCTTAAGGACCAGCGCTGTTTTAGGTGATCTGTGCTGGGTGGGCTGTGCAGCCCCCAGCACAGATCAGGGTGCAGGCAGAGCGACCAGATCGCCCCCCTTTTTTCCCCACTAGGGGGATGATGTGCTGGGGGGGTCTGATCGCTCCTGCCTGATGGGTGTTGCGGGGGGGGGGCACCTCAAAGCCCCCCTCCGCGGCGACATTCTCCCCCTCCCTCTCCTATCTGTCTCCTTTGGGGATCGGGGCTGCACAGGACGCTATCCGTCCTGTGCAGCCAGTGACAGGCTGTCCCCTGTCACATGGCGGCGATCCCCGGCCGCTGATTGGCCGGAGATCGCCGATCTGCCTTACGGCGCTGCTGCGCAGCAGCGCTGTACAATGTAAACAAAGCGGATTATTTCCGCTTGTGTTTACATTTAGCCTGCGAGCCGCCATCGGCTGGGCCCGCAGGCTATTCACGGAGCCTCCCGCCGTGTATTGACAGGAAGCAGCCGCTCGCGCGAGCGGCTGCTTCCTGATTAATCAGCCTGCAGCTGGCGACGCAGTACTGCGTTGCTGGTCCTGCAGCTGCCACTTTGCCGACGCGCGGTATGAGTGCGCGGTCGGCAAGTGGTTAAGGTCAGGTAGTCGGCTACCTGCCGGTCCAGGCGTTGGTGGATGGTGGATCCCGAAGGGCTACTGCGAGGCGTTGGACTAAAGAATGTCTGCATGTCCGACATCACCCCCCGAGATCGCTGGAGCGGCCTGTCCTTGCCTGCGTGGACTGGTGAGGAGGAGGAGGAATACTGCCAGTGGTACCTTTATTGCGTTGTACTGTCACATCACCCTTAAATGCATTGTAAAGCATTATTGACAGCTTGTTCTGCAAGTGCTGCATCCTTTCCGCCTTGTGTGGAGTTGGTAACAGGTCTGCCACTTTGTGCCTGTACCGAGGGTCTAGTAGCGTGGCCACCCAGTACAGGTCAATGCCCTTGAGTTTTTTGATACGGGGGTCCCTCAACAGGCTAGACAACATGAAAGAGGCCATCTGCACAAAGTCGGATCCAGACGTACTCTCCCTCTCCTTTTGCTCTTCCACAGTGACGTCACGCAACTCCTCTTCCTCCCCCAGCCACGGACAATACCACGGGAACGTGGAGCAGCAGAAGCCCCCTGTGACGGCTGCTGTGGTTGTTCTTCTGCCGCCTCTTCCTCCTCCACAGAAACACCTTCCTCATAATCATCCGAGTCTGACTCCTCTCCTTCCCCACACGACTCCTCTTTTTCCTCCTCTTCCCCCCTCTGTGGTGCCGCAGGTGTTGAGGAAACCTGTGGTTCGGCTGAAAATTGGTCCCACGACTCCTCCTGCCGTAGCTGTTCCTGTTCCCGCTCCTCCCTAGCTTCATCCACCACTCTACGCACGGCAGGGGCGCCCAAAGGCATAGGCACTCTAGAAAATTGCCTGGAGCGCCGTCTGTGGTCAGGGCGCGACCGCTGGGTATTGTAGTGCCACTGCTGACACTTTTTTTTACTCTCACGCTGGCCGCAGCAAAAAGTAGCTTCAAATCGCTGCCATAACAGCGCTGTTGTGCACTCCCCGCCCCCTGGACCAATGGAGGAACAGAGGAAATCGGCTCTGTCCAATAGAAAACTCCTCCGCTTTTAACTCCGCCCACCCGCCGCACAAACATTCTGATTAACAGGCGCCGGACAGGGCAACTAATCTATGACGCTGCCTGCCCGGCATGCCTGCTGAGTGCACGAACGGGGAGAAGAGAGGGACTGGGACAAGGAGGGAGCCATACCCCAGAGAGAGGAGAGCGAGCGCCGGGAACTCGGCGGGCAGCGGTCACATGGTGAGTCAGCCAGTGACATCACAGACACCGGGGACTCTGGGAGGCAGTACTAGCAGCAGCTGCTGAAAAACGAGCACAGCATGGGAATCTGTTCGCAGTCAACTTTGCACAGTGTGTGAGCCACTGTGCATCGCCTGCTGCTGTTCAGCTGCTGCTGCAGAATTACTGACAGTTTTGATGTACTGCAGAAGAACTGGCAATGTGCGTACACACACACACACACACTGTATGTGTGTGTGTGTGGGGGGGGGGGGGGGGGGCGCCACAGATTTTCCTGCCTGGAGCGACAGAAAGGCTAGAGGCACCCCTGACGCACGGCACGCTCCAGGAAGTAAGCGTAGGTGATCAAGTCGCTGATGGTGCCTTCAGCGCGACTCACCAGGTTGGTCACCTCCTCAAACGGCCGCATGGTCCTGCATGCATTTCGCATCAGTGACCAGCTGTTGGGCCACAACATCCCCATCTTCCCAGATTGTGTCCTTCTACTGTAGCTGTACAGGTACTGGGTGACGGCTTTCTCCTGGTCTAGCAGGCGAGAGAACATGAGCAGGGTGGAATTCCAGCGAGTCGGGCTATCGCATATCAAGCGTCTCACCGGCAAGTTGTTTTTCCGCTGAATGTCCGCAAGCCGTGCCATGGCCGTATAAGACCGCCTGAAATGCCCACACAACTTCCTGGTCTGCTTCAGGACGTCCTCTAAGCCTGGGTACTTTGAGACAAATCTTTGCACGACCAGATTCAGCACATGTGCCATGCAGGGTACATGTGTCAGCTTTCCCAAATTCAAAGCGGAAAGGAGATTGCTGCCGTCGTCACACACCACGTTGCTGATCTCCAGCTGGTGCGGGGTCAGCCATTGCTCCACCTGTTTGTGGAGAGCTGCTCCAGTGTGACTCTCCGCTTTGAGGCAAGACATGTCTAAAATGGCTGGATAGTGTACTGGTTAAGGGCTCTGCCTTTGACATGGGAGACCAGGGTTCGAATCCTGGCTAGGTCAAGTACCTATTCAGTAAGGAGTTCAAGGCAAGACTCCCTAACACTGCAGGGTGGCCTCTTGAGCGCGTCCCAGTGGCTGCAGCTCTTGAGCGCTTTGAGTCCAACAGGAGAAAAGCGCTATATAAATGTTCGGATTATTATTATTATTAAAATTGCGTGACACCGTCATACCTGGCATGCAGCGTAGGCTCTGGAGAGATGGGGCTGTGTAGCTGGAGAGGAAGAGGAGATGGCAGCACCGCTAGAGTTCAACTGACACTCAGCCAAGGAGGAGGAGGAGGTTGACAGTGAAGAGGATGTAGCTGGAGGAGAAGGAGAGGAGGTGGCAGGAGGCCTGCCTGCAAGCCGTGGAGGTGTGACAAGTCGGTCTGCTGCGCAGCCACGTACTCCCTGCTTGCTGCCATCGGTCACCAGGTTGACCCAATGGGCTGTGTACGTAATGTAGCGGCCCTGCCCGTGCTTGGCAGAAAAGGCATCCGTGGTCAGGTGGACCCTTGACCCAACGTTCTTTGCAATAGATGACACCACTTGCCTCTGAACTGCACGGTACAGTTTGGGTATGGCCTTTCGTGAAAAATAAGTGCGGCCTGGTATCTTCCACTGCGGTGTCCCAATGGCCACAAATTTACGGAAACCCTCTGACTCCACCAGCTTGTATGGTAATAGCTGGCGATCTAATAGTTCCGCCACACCAGCTGTCAGACGCCGGGCAAGAGGGTGACTGGCCGAAATTGGCTTCTTCCACTCAAAGACTTCCTTCACGGACACCTGGCTACTGCTGTGGGCAGAGGAGCAGGAACCATTCAAGGGCAGAGGCGGTGTAAAGGAGGGTGGCTGTGAAGGTTCAAGGGAGAAAGCGGATGAAGACGATGCACCTGAAGGAGGAAGAGGAGAAGGAGGGTGGCTTGTCTTTTAAGGGGTGCTGCTTTTCCTCAGGTGTTCTTCCCATAGCTGTTTGTGCCTTTTCTCCAGGTGCCTTCGTAAGGCACTTGTCCCTACGTGAGTGTTGGCCTTTCCACGGCTCAATTTTTGGAGGCAGAGAGAACAGATGGCTTTGCTCCTATCTGAGGCACACACCGTAAAATATTTCTAAACCGCAGAGCCCCCCTGGGGTGATGGCACTACGGTGGCATCAACAGCTGACCTTGAAGGGCATGTTGGCTGGCTGGCCATAGCTGGCGATACATGGCGCCGGACACTTCCCCCAGCTGCTTCTGAGGATGAGCTCCCTCTGCTTCTATCATGGAGTCGTCTCCTCCTACTCCTCTCTGGCTCCCCCTCTGAAATGTCCCCCTGGTCATCTCCTCTATTGGGTACATACGTGTTATCCGTATAATCGTCATCATAATCCTCCTGCCCAGCTTCGCTTTCCTTAGACACCTCCTCACCTGCACCAACTTCAGGTGGATCATCATGCCCCTCCTCACACATTACGTCCATACTATCGCCACCTAACTCAGACGTATGAGGTGGTGTACCTACGCCTTCTTCTTGTTGTTGCAGTAGTGGCTGTGAATCAGTGATTTCACCACCACCAAATAACTCCTGCGAAGTGTCAAATGCAGCGGATGTGGCGCTTGTTGTAGCGCTGGTGGCTGCGGGAGATGAGGTTTTCTGTGTTAAATACTTAAGCACGTCCTCACAATTTTGGGAAGTGATGGCACGTGCCTTCTTCTGAGCACTGTACTTTGGTCCAGGTCCGCACGAAATCACAGCAACACCACCTCGCACAGACCTGCCAGTGCCAGGTGGCCTTCCTCTGGGCCTGCCTCTACCTCTTCCTCTACCTGGTTTGTCCATTTTGTCCATCTCGGGGGGAAGCTAGGTATATGCAGTGAGGCGAGTTCACTCAACCCAAAGGTAGTTATATATGCAGTAAGGTGAGTTCACTGAACACAGAAGGTAGCTATGTGCAGTGAGGTGAGTTCACTCAACCCAAAGGTAGTTATATATGCAGTGAGGTGAGTTTACTGAACACAGAAGGTAGCTATGTGCAGTAAGGTGAGTTCACTCAACACAAAGGTAGTTATATATGCAGTGAGGTGAGTTCACTGAACACAGAAGGTAGCTATGTGCTGGGGCGTGGCTGCGGCGCGCATCAGACCAGTCGCATGTAGACGGAGCTCCGTTCTTCGGCCAGCTCGCTGTGACTTTTCCCGGAGTTTTTGCACCTTTTTTCTTACCTCACCTTACTAACCTTTGGGAGGACATCGTAGTGCATGAGAGGGAAGAGGAAACATCGCCGATTGGGTTCACAATCTACTCTCGCGGCCTACTTTCTCAGAGCACGCCCAAGCATGGCGGCTACTCCTCATGGCGCACAAAGGCCTTCGAAAGCCGCGAGCCCGGCAGATACTTCTACAACTGCATCTCAGTCCTCTCAATGGTCTGAGGCCCTGGGGATTACCAAGCAAGTCCTGGATGAATCGCTGGACCAAATCTACAGCAAATTCGTGAGTAAACTCCAAACGGAGCTAAGAAAAACCACTGACACACTTTCCAAAGAAATTGCAGAGATCGGTGCCAGAACCGATGTTCTAGAGCGTAAATATGATAACTTGCTTTCTGACCATAAAGGGCTTCTAAAAGAACACAGAGACCTTAAACAGGTCGTGGGCATATTGCAACTACAATCAGAGGACTTAGATAACCGCAATAGGCGTAGCAATTTGCGCTTGAGGGGTCTGCCGGAGGCCTATTCTGAATTAAGGCTTTCAGAGCCAAAGTTATTTCACTCTATGCTTGAAGATGTTCCTGAAGAGGACTTTATTTTTGATCGTATTCACAGGGCTCTCAGAACAACCCCACTTGAGGGTCAACCTCCACGAGATGTGATTATGTGTTTCAAAGACTACCTACTAAAGGAACGTGTTTTACAAGCTATGCGGGCTACTCCTGATTTGTCTTTTGAAGGCTATGCGATCCAGATCTATGCAGATTTGTCCCTGGTTACTCTCGAGAAACGGAAGGCCATGAAAGAGGTGACTGCTGTTCTTGTACAAGCTAAAATCAAATACCGTTGGGGGTTTCCGTTTAAGTTAGTTGTTATGCACAATGGATCTATGCTATCTGCAACAACACCTGCAGAGGGACATAAACTTCTGGATAAACTTGGACTATCTGCTCGTGCATCTGTGTCCCCACGGTCATCCCCCCCACGTTCGGAGCGAGCCGCCTCTCCAATATGGCAAAACCAAAACTCCTCTTCTCCTAAATCTCAACGGTAGTGCTTCATAAGTAGCCGAATTTTTAACCTGTGGAGTGGAATGGCATGATATGCCCCACGCTTTATACACTACTTTATAGAGAAAGTTTTCCCTGCTCTCACTATGTATGTCAATGTTGTTATCATTAGCTATGGCCTGGTCTATGCTAGTTCTGCCAAATTTCCCCCCCCCCCCTTCCTGACTACCACTGTGCTGCTGCAACATTGTCAATTTCTTTTCCTTGATGGTGTCATGGTTACCTGGGTGCTCCTTTCTGCTATTCCAGCACCCAGATGCTATTGTTATTTTGTGTGGTTTGTTGTTCTTATTAATGTTTTAGGTTTTCTAACTTTTACTTTCACAGGGGATATGAGTACTCATTTGCTGCCTCCTAACTTTCAGATTGTGCTATTATTAGGTTGGTTTTCAAAATGGCAGTTATTAAGTTGATTTCACATAATGTACAGGGCTTTAATGAACCATGTAAAAGGCGTTAGGCTTTTCTACACTATAAGAGGTTGGGCGCTATGATACTATTTCTACAGGAATCTCACTTTCAACATAACAAAGTTCCTGCCTTTTTTGACAAGCATTTCTCACGTGGCTATTTTGCCACTTTTTCTTCTAAGTCTCGTGGAGTGGCTGCGTTCTTACATAACAAAGTATCTTTTGACCTTCAGGAAATGTTCACAGACCCTGAGGGACGTATTTTAATACTTAAAGGAACCCTGCAAGGAAAATCTACCACGCTGTGTAATTGTTATGCCCCTAACACTGGGCAATCTAATTTTTTCTCTAAGCTTAATACATTGCTTGAACAATACCACTCTCCTAATATGATAGTGGCTGGGGATTTTAATGTAGTGGCAAACCCTTCCTATGACAGAAGTGCTCTTTCACCCTTTGCGCGATGTTTCCCTAGGTCCTTAACTAGGTTGATGAACACTTCTAGGTTACTCGATGTGTGGAGGGCATTTAATATAGGGTCTAGGGAATATACTTTTTATTCTAATTTTAGGAAGTCCTACGCACGCCTTGACTATATTATGCTTTCACCCGCATTAGTGGCCAATGTCTCTGGCTCTAATATTGATTACTGTCCCTGGTCAGATCATAATTCGGTCAGTGTAGAATTTAAACATTTTGGGACGCCCTTTAGTTATGGTAGTTGGAGACTGAATGATAGCCTATTAGCCACAGAGGCAGATTGTCTTCCTTTTACTGCTGCATTAGAGGAATATTTTTGTTTTAACACTTCTACTGACACCTCACCAGGCTACATTTGGGCTGCTCACAAGCCGGTCCTCCGTGGCTTATTTATTTCTCAAGCTGTAGCCAATAAAAGATCTAGGATAACGAAGATTTTACAATTGACCACAGAACTAGAGGCATTGACTAAGCAACACAGTCACTCCACAGATTCTGCCCTTTACTCCCGTATCTTAACAAAACGTACAGAATTGAATTTGCTACTCAATGACAAGATTGAACGGTCCTTTAAATTTATCAAGGCTAAATTTTTGTTATTGGGCAACAATGCATCTACGATGTTTTCTCGAAAATTAAACAACTTTTATAAGGCCCCTCATGCCTACAAACTAAGAAACAACAGGGGTCAACTAGTGACTTTACCTCAGAAAGTTATATATATATTTGTGGAATTCTATACTAAACTTTTTAGTCAGCCGACAACCATGGACGCCACTCAGGCATCTGCTTGGCTATCTTCACTAAATTTACCCACCCTGTCTGAAGAACGACTGTCGACCCTTAATGCCCATATTAGTCTGGAAGAGGTACTGGAAACTATTAAATCATTGAGAAACTCTTCTGCCCCTGGACCAGACGGTTTCTCCTCACTCTATTATAAAAAATTTGGACCCTATTTAGGCCCCCATTTAGTAAATCTCTTTAATATGGTACTAAGGGGTGGGTCATTTCCCCCTGAAATGCTTCTTGGCAATTTATCTCTTATCCCTAAACCGGGCTTGGACCATTCTTCACCCTCTAATTTTAGGCCCATCACTGTTTTGAATAATGATATTAAAAAATTTTCAAAAATTATGGCACAAAGACTGGCATCCATGGTTGTTGGGTTAGTGGGCTCTGAACAAACTGGGTTTATACCTGGACGGATGGGTGCAGATAATGTTAGATTGGCCCTTAACCTTATTCAAGATGCTGAAATTTATGAGGAACGATTTCTAATGCTTAGTCTCGACATTAGTAAAACATTTGACAGCGTAGGTTGGCATTATATGCAACTGGCCCTTCAATCCTTTGGGATCACGGGCGGTTTTTTGTCGGCAGTCTCAGCCTTATATCAGAAACCTGCTACCATTATTAGGTTACCAGGTGCGGTCTCTGACCCGGTGACTCTTGCTAGGGGCACAAGGCAGGGGTGCCCGTTGTCCCCCCTGGTTTTTGCCCTTGCTATTGAGCCTTTGGCGCAAGCTATTAGATTAAATTCAGACATACATGGGTATGGCCCTTTTAATGATAAATTAGTCCTTTACGCGGACGATGTGCTAATGTTTTTATCACAACCAGTCACGTCCCTCCCTATTCTGTTGCAATTACTTTATAAATTTGCTGATTTCTCTGGGCTTTCAGTGAACACTTCAAAATCAATGGCAATGCCTATAAACTTACCTCACTTGGCCGTGAAACTTCTTGAAGCTAATTTTGATTTCCAATGGCGGAAAAAGAAACTTAAATATTTAGGAATATACCTGTCCCCTTCCTTTCATGGATTGTTTGAAGCTAATTACCCAGAACTGTTTTCGCAAATTCATAAACACCTTAAGGATTGGGCATCCTATAAAATATCCTGGCTAGGGCGGAGCCTTGCTTGTAAAATGATACTTTTACCCAAGTTATAATACTTTTTTCGACTGTTGCCTATACACCTTACTAAAGCTCAGCTACAGCCCCTTCAGTCCCAGTTTAATAAATTTATTTGGAGTAATAAGACCCCTAGGACGAGGGCTACTATACTATATAGGCACAAGAGGTGGGGTGGCATTGGCCTTCCCCACCTTTGGTCCTATTACCTGGCGGCCAGACTGGCCCAATCTTTAGACTGGAGTTTGGCTACTTCCCCTCCTAGATGGGTCCAATTTGAAGCTAACTCAATTTTACCATTTTATCTCCCGACTCTTTTGTCATCGGCCTCTCAGACACATTTATCCCAAATCTTATCCCGTAACAAGATAGTAGGCTCTTTTATTAAACTTTGGTGCTCAACTAAAACCCATTATAACCTGGACCCCCAAGTTTCTACTAGATTGTCTTTTTTGGGAAACCCTGATTTTATCCCCACATGGGAAGCCCCTAGCTCATTTTCATGGTGGAAAGATCAGGCCCTGTTGACTGCAAATAGGTTTTGGATTGCCGACAAATTCCTCTCATTTTATCACTTTAGATATTCTAAAGACATTCTATATAGAGAATTTCTAAGATATTCTCAAATTGAGCACTTTTTTAAGTCTCGGTTTCCCTCTCCTCCTATCACCTCCCTCACAGATTTTGAGAAATTATATTATAATTGTGGACGACAAAGGGGTTCGATCTCGCACATATATGACCTTTTGATTAATAGGCACACTGATAGTAAGTTACCATATATGATGGCCTGGGAAGTGGACCTGGGAATGCCTATCCCTCTCAAAACTTGGGACTTAATTTGGGCTAATGTGGGATCGGTCATTCACTCTAATATTTTGAAGGACACTCCTGTTAAATTAATGCTACGGTGGTATTATACACCCGCTAGACTCCACAAATTTTTCCCTTCTGTTTCCCCACTATGTTTTAGAAATTGTGGGGCTACTTGAACATTATCTCATATCTTTTGGGAATGCCCAGTGGCCCAGGGTTTCTGGACTGATTGGATGACCATGGTCTCACAGATCTTTCACTTTCCGGTCTCTGTTACTAAAATGCAAGCACTATTATTTACCCCCCATCCAGGCATCTCAGGTTCACTCTCCAGGCTTTATAGATTTCTGTTATTGGCAGCTTTGTGGGTAATAGCAGTTAATTGGAAATCTCCCTTCCTTCCACTTTCCCAAATAAGAAATCGTATGGATATGCTTAGACTATCAGACCATATCTTCTATTCCAGCATAGATAACTTGTCTAAGTTTGATGCTATATGGGACTGTTAGGATTCATATTGTGATACGCTGTAGAATCCTATATAATGTGTTTTTCCGGATTTTGGCATAAGAAATATATGTTTGAGCTCTGTACAATTTGTAAATGTTATATTTTTATCTATGAGCCATATTCCCCTGTGATTTTCGCTCTTGTTATGATTACCTGTTTGATTTATGTTATGCATCATTCAGTGTGTATTCTAAGTCGATCACACTATATTTGTACTGTTTGTTATGATCTTTTTCAATAAACGCTTCAAATGTAGAAGGTAGCTATGTGCAGTGAGGTGAGTTCACTCACCCCAAAGGTAGTTATATATGCAGTGAGGTGAGTTCACTGAACACAAAAGGTAGCTATATGCAGTGAGGTGAATTCACTGAACACAAAAGGTAGCTATATGCAGTGAGGTGAATTCACTGAACACAAAAGGTAGCTATATGCAGTCAGCTGAGTTCACTCAACCCAAAGGTAGTTATATATGCAGTGAGGTGAGTTCACTGAACACAGAAGGTAGCTATGTGCAGTGAGGTGAGTTCACTCAACCCAAAGGTAGTTATATATGCTGTGAGGTGAGTTCACTGAACACAGAAGGTAGCTATGTGCAGTGAGGTGAGTTCACTCAACCCAAAGGTAGTTATATATGCAGTGAGGTGAGCTCACTGAACACAGAAGGTAGCTATGTGCGGTGAGGTGAGTTCACTCAACCCAAAGGTAGTTATATATGCAGTGAGGTGAGTTCACTGAACACAGAAGGTAGCTATGTGTGGTGAGGTGAGTTCACTCAACCCAAACATAGTTATATATGCAGTGAGGTGAGTTCACTGAACACAGAAGGTAGCTATATGCAGTCAGCTGAGTTCACTCAACCCAAAGGTAGTTATATATGCAGTGAGGTGAGTTCACTCTACAGAAAAGGTAGATATGCAGTGAGGTGAGTTCACTCAACTTAAAAGGTAGTTATATGCAGTGACGCAAGTTCACTCAACACAAAAGGTAGTTATGTGCAGCGAGGTGGGTTCACTCAACACAAACGTAGGTGTATGCAGTGATGAGGTGGGTTAACTAAACACAACAGGTACTAGTAGTAGGTAAATGCAGTACTGGGTAGGTAGTACAATGTGCAGCTCCCTGTCACACACACAGGTGTCACTGAATGTGCTGCTGAATGCTGGTGGGCTGCTGGCAGTGGTGCACACACATTATGAATAAGCAATGCTGTCTAAGCAACACAAGTGTCTCACACACACAGGTAGTAGTCACTGAATGTGCTGCTGCTGGCAGTGCCAGTGGGACACACAGTATGAATTAGCAATGCTGTCTAAACAACACAAGTGCATCACACACACAGGTAGTAGTCACTGAATGTGCTGCTGCTGCTGCTGGCAGTGCCAGTGGGACACACAGTATGAATTAGCAATGCTGTCTAAGCAACACAAGTGTATCACACACACAGGTAGTAGTCACTGAATGTGCTGCTGCTGCTGGCAGTGCCAGTGGGACACACATTAGGAATTAGCAATGCTGTCTAAACAACACAAGTGTATCACACACACAGGTAGTAGTCACTGAATGTGCTGCTGCTGCTGGCAGTGGGACACACACAGTAGGAATTAGCAATGCTGTCTAAACAACACAAGTGTCAGTTTCAAGCACAGAAAAAAAAATTGATCACAGCAGGATGAGCTCTGAAAAGAGCTTTTCTGGGGCGCTATAACAATAAGATTCAGCTAAGCAAGCTAAGAAGGCAAGAGCCTGACTAATCTGTCCCTAGGAGAACAAGTCTGCAGCAGCTGTCCCTATTCTGTCTCTAGCAGGCACACGAGTGAGGCTAATGGCCTCCGGAGCCTGCCTTATATAAGGGGGGGTGGGGCTCCAGGGCTTAGCGTAGCCTGATTGGCCACAATGCGCCTGCTGACTGTGATGCAGAGGGTCAAAGTTGACCCTCACTCACTCCCAAACTTATGTAAACCCTTGTCACCCATGCAGGATAGTATAGCCAGAATTGGGAGCACAGACTGTGTAGGGTTTTGCACCATGAGCTATACCAGATCGCATGGTCCATAATGTTGGGGGGGCTGTGGAAGAAAGTGGCAGCAACCCCTCCCCCCTCACCAAAAGCCCTTGTCCATACCATCCTTCCCCAACTCCAGTGCCCAGGAGAAGGTCTTGGGCCTGAGGGGGGGTTCATAGTGGAATGTGGGGGTCTGCATTTTTTTGGGGGGGGAAATGACTTGTTTCCAAAGAATCAAATTTTGAATTTTTGCGTAATCACGCGTAATCAGAAAATTACATTACATAATTACAGTTATGTGCAAAATTAATTATGAATTTGCCGAAATTTTGCATTGTAATTATGAATTTCAATTACCATTATGCAAAATTTGAGCTCAACACTAGGAATGAGTGTTTTATTTGTCCATTTGTCCATGCTTGGATAAAGTGATACTGTCTGGAAAATACATACGGGGTAAGATTATGTACTTTAATCCAGTGACCCAGCTATCAGTCAGCAAGCAGCATACACAAGGCGCTCTCCCTGACATATCACAGGCCTGGTGTGTCACAGATCTGAATGGTGTTTATACTTTAGGTAAGCACAGATAAAACACGATGTCTGTCTCCCGGGACCTTGCTACAGTAGTCAGGGCAGGAAGCTGTCACCGTGATGCCTCACTTGCAGCCACTTCTCCCGTAAATTGGAGGTTGGCAGCATTAGAAATAAAAAGGTGGGTTACTACAATAGAAAGACTGATCACTGCTTTTCAACCTGTAATTTGTCAATCTTGCAGAGTGCCGAGGATCACGGTGCAGTATGTACTTCTAAGCAAGGTCAGAACAGGCGACTTCTCAGCAAGATATCAGCCGAGGGGGGAGAAGGGATCGCTTGCATCTCGCAGCGCTTTTGGAGAAGGAGGAAAAAATATGGAAGCAGAGAGCTGCTGTTTCAAAAGAAGCCAGGAGAGATGCGGGGAGTTTGCTAAAGTGCGAATCTGACCTCAGACGGCGTCTGTGCACTGCAGAGAGGAAGAAGAAAGGAGAATCTCTTCTCTGAACATCAGACATGCTCTCCCCTACAACGCACAGTTCGCAGCTCATCTCAATCAGATAGACAAAGATTATATTTACCCATCAAAGCTTTAATGTCCTGTCGCACATAGCAACCTCTATTGGAATTGTAATTAAGTGAAAATTCTTAGCCTGGCAGTAACATTAGTGCCATTTCGGATGTAGCTTGTTATTACATACACATGGTATTTAAAGGGAACCCGAAGTAAGGGCTACTTACCATACAAGGGCGTAGCAATAGCCATAGCAGCCATAGCAGCTGCTATGGGGTCCTGGAGCATAGGGGGCCCAGGAGGTATTTAATGTATTCACTATTAACTTTCTTGTGCTCCTTCACCCTCAGGCTTTGTCTCGGGGCCCATAAACTATATGCAGTGTTTATTACATGAGAATGTAAATTTCCCAGTTAACACTCATATCCATCTGGTAGGGGCAGGTGGCTTTGCTTAACCACCCTGACGTTCTATTAAGATCGCCAGGGTGGTGGCGCAGCACTATTTTTTTTTGTAGCGCTAGCTACATGATTCCCCCCTCCCTGCGGTGTCCCTCCCACCCCTCCGATCACCGCCGGCATGTATGCCCGTCCAGAAATCCCGTTCTGAATGGGATTTTCTTTTAGGGCTTCCCCCGTCGCCATGGCGACGATCGTGATGACGTCATCGACATCGTGACGTCATTGGGAGTCCTGGTCCACCCCTCAGCGCTGCCTGGCACTGATTGGCCAGGCTGCGCACGGGGTCTGCGGGGGGGGGGGCCTCTTTCGTGTCGGGTAGCGGCGGATCGCTGGCGATCGACCCGAAACACGCAGCAAGCAAAGTGCTTGCTGCGTGTTTTTTTAAAAAAATGATCAAAATTGGCCCAGTGGGGCCTGAGTGGCGCCCTCTGGCGGTCATTGACGAGCTGAGCTCGTCAATACCGCCAAGGAGGTTAAGAGAGCCTACATCTCAGGGCCCCATGAAAGTTTTGCTATGGGACCCCATGATCTATGCTATGCCACTGTTACCATGTAGCGCGCTTTCAGGCACACTTATGGAAGCGGGATCGCAAGGACAGCAGACAGTGCAAAGACTGCACTGTCTGCTATTTCCATACATGCACTGCGATTCACCACTGAACCCCAGCGCATGGTTGCCTGCATTTCGGGGCGATAGCAACCGCAATCCCATTCAATACAATGAATGGGATTGCAAGTGCCAATCCCCGGGGAAGTAACGTGCAACGCAGAGCCGCCCGGTTCTGCGTTGCAAATGGAAACGAGCCCTAAGAGGGAGGCTGACATATTTATTTTCTTTCAAACAATTCAAATTGCTTGGCAGTCCTGCTGATCCTCTGGACCACATGCAATTAACTTTTTCTCCTTCTTTGTTCCAAGGTGATATTTTCGCAACTTGTCAATTAATGCCTCTTAGACCACCAGCAAGCAAGAAAATCCTCGAAATAATTTTGACAAGACTATTTCACCTATTTTTTTGGTACTGTAACGATCGGTGTCAGCACACAGAGAGAATCTGATTATTGGTGATTTGCAGTATCACCAACAATACAGATATATACCTGATTATTGATGATCTGCAGAATCACCGATAATACAAGTATAGCTAACCTCTGGACACCTGAAAACGTGTAAGTGTTTGGTGCAACAGTAATGAGTAGAATCACCTGAGGAGCAGATGACTCTGACCCAGGAGAGTCAGACTCTACTGCAGTCAAAGGACTCCTAGAGGATGAGTCCCTGACTGGTTTGCAGAGAGAGACAGGGGGTCCCTGCAGATGGACTGAACACCCAGGGGGTGGGTGACAGCCAGAAGGGTCGGCAACCACACGAGCAGATAAAGTACAGAGACAGAGGGCTGATTCGGTAACCAGGGACAGGCAAGGTTGGCAACAGGTAATCAGATATGCGTAGGTACCGAATCAGGAAGCAGAAGGAGAGTCAGGAAAGCAATAGGTCATAACAGATATCAAACAAGGCCTAGTCTTGGGTGTGAGGTCCGTGGTCTCAACACCCTGGAACTAGTCTGAAGTATAACACAGTATCCCTAGCCTTGGGTGTGAGGTCCGTGGTCTCAACACCCTGGAACTAGTCTGAAGTGTAACACAATAGTAACACAGTAATCTGGCTAAGTGTGGATTCCCAGGTCCTCCTGGTTCAACCACACTGAAAGATCTGACTTAGGTCGGAGTGCTAACACATAAGCATTCACAACGCCAGACAACTAGCAACTGACAGGCAAGGAGTATATATAGCAAAGCGCTCCTCAGCGCCACCCAGTTCCCTTCAGCCAATCCTCTGCCACGCTGGGATCAGCTGATTGACCCGATCAGCTGACCCCTCTCCTATTGGCATAAAGAGCCTGTCTTGCAGCGCGTGCGCGCGTAGCTCTCCATCTGTGTGCACTACTAGGTTCAGACATACCAGACGCATGCTGCTGCGGAGAAACCGCCGGTCTGACCGCGGAAACAGCCGCTTCACTGTCAGGCCGCGCGGCGGTGTCTCCGCCATCCATTACAGTACCCCCCCCCGAGGAGTGGACTCCGGACACTTTCCACCAGGCTTGACAGGATGTAAGTCATGAAACTCCTTCTTGAATTCCTCCGCATGCATGCGACAATCTGGCACCCAAGATCTCTCCTCTATGCCATATCCCTTCCAGTGGACCAGGTATTGCACAGAATTCTGCACCAGACGAGAATCCAGGATCTTTTCAATCTCATACTCTGGTTGGTCATCCACCAACACAGGGGGGGGGGGGGGGGGGGCGAGAGGAATCCACGTGTACTGCTGGCTTTAAAAGAGACACATTAAATGATCTCACACCTCTCATACTGGCTGGGAGATCAATCGCATAAGTGACATTATTGATTTTCTTGGCCACTGGAAAAGGTCCTATAAATCTAGGGCCCAGCTTGGGTGACAGTTGCTTCAGGGCCAAATGACGAGTGGACACCCACACCAAATCTCCTGGAGAGAATTTCCACTCTACAGACCGTGTTTTATCTGCCTGTCTTTTCTGGGTTTGAAAAGCTTTCCCCAGGTTCCTCTCAACCATTCCCCAAATCTCCCTCAGGGCCCTTTGCCAATCCTCCAGAGCCGGAAAGGGTGTAGATGCGACCGGCAAGGGAGCAAACTTGGGTGATCTTCCCGACACCACTTGAAATGGGGAAAACCCAGAAGAGGAGCTTTTTAGGTTGTTGTGCGCAAATTCCGCAAACAGCAAAAATTTTACCCATTCGGCTTGCGCATCTGCAACATAACACCTGAGGAACTGTTCCAGGGATTGGTTAACTCTCTCGGTCTGGCCGTTGGTCTGTGGGTGGTAGCCTGATGAAAATGCGAGATCCATGTCTAATTGATGGCAGAAGGCCCTCCAAAACTTTGAAACAAATTGGACTCCCCGATCTGACACTACATTCTCCGGAATGCCATGCAGCCGGAAAATGTGCTGGATGAAGAGATCAGCCAATTCCTGGGCCGAGGGGAGTCCTTTCAGAGGGACAAAATGAGTCATCTTACTGAATCTGTCCACTACCACCCAAATGACCGACTTGCCCTCAGCCCGAGAGAGCTCACCCACGAAATCCATGGAGATATGGGTCCATGGTTCACTGGGAACTGGCAAGGACTGTAAAGTGCCAACAGGGGCCTGACGAGAGGGTTTACTCCTTGCACACATGGCACACTCTCTTACAAACTCCTTACAATCTGTTGCCAATGTAGGCCACCAGGCACATCTAGCCAGTAGATCCTGAGTTCTGGTGGCCCCAGGATGACCAGCATTTTTGTGTGAATGAAACAGTTGTAGGAGTTGCAAACGGAAAGGCAGTGGCACAAACATGACCCCATCAGGCTTCCCCTCTGGGATATCTTGTTGGTAAGGACTCAAAGTGACTGTCCAATCCTTCCAGGTCTCAGTGGCTGCCAGAACTACCTTCTGAGGTAGGATGGTCTTAGGGGCTGCAGGCTGCACTGTCTCAGGTTCGAAACACCTGGATAAGGCATCGGCCTTGATGTTCTTACTACCAGGAGTATATGTAATTATAAATCTAAATCTTGCAAAGAACAGGGACCACCGGGCCTGGCGAGGGCTAAGTCTCTTAGCACCCTCTATATACTCCAAATTCTTATGATCTGTATAAACTGTGATAGTGTGTTCTGCACCCTCTAGCCAGTGTCGCCATTCCTCAAAAGCTAACTTAATGGCTAAGAGCTCCCGGTTGCCTATGTCGTAGTTTTTCTCTGCGGGTGAAAATCTACGGGAAAAGTAGGCACATGGGTGGACCTTGCCCTGCAAGCCTGATCTCTGAGATAATACAGCTCCCACCCCCGCCTCTGAAGCATCAACTTTTACAATGAAGGGAAAGGTGACGTCAACATGTCTCAGTATAGGTGTGGAACAGAACAGTTTCTTTAGGGTGGAAAAGGCCGCATGAGCCTCTGCTGACCAGTGATGAGTGTCAGACCCTTTTTGGTGAGACTGGTAAAGGGGAAAGATGATGGTAGAGTACCCCTTAATGAACCTTCTGTAATAGTTGGCAAACCCCAGAAATCTCTGGAGTGCTTTCAGTCCAACAGGCTGAGGCCACTCCAGGACAGCAGAAACCTTCCCTGGATCCATTGAAAGACCAGAGGTGGAGATGATGTACCCCAAGAAGGCAACCAAGGTTACTTCGAAAAGGCATTTCTCCAGTTTGGCATAAAGCTGATTCTGTCTTAGCTTTTCTAGCACAAACCTGACATGCCTGCGATGTTCAGTGAGATTGGACGAAAAGATCAGTATATCGTCCAAATAGACCAGGACAAACCTCCCCAACACTTCCCTGAACACCTCGTTAATTAACTCCTGGAAGATGGCCGGAGCATTACACAACCCGAAGGGCATCACCAGGTACTCGTAATGCCCGTCGGGCGTGTTGAAGGCCGTCTTCCATTCGTCACCATCCCTAATACGCACTAGGTTGTATGCACCTCTTAGATCTAGCTTTGAGAAAATCTTGGCGTTGGTCACCTGTGTGAACAAATCGTCAATCAAGGGTAAAGGGTAACGATTTTTCACTGTGATCTTATTTAGGCCTCGATAATCAATGCAAGGACGGAGGCCTCCGTCTTTTTTCTTTACAAAAAAGAATCCTGCCCCTGCTGGTGAACGGGACGGGAGGGACGGATGAACCCTTTAGCCAAGTTTTCTCTGATGGAATACATCAGAGAAAATGTGGCTAGTTTCTCAGGCCCAGACAGGTTATAGAGGTGACCCCTGGGTGGCATACAACCAGATCTCAAATCGATGGGACAATCGAAGGCACGGTGGGGGGGAAGTTTATCTGCTAACTTGGGACAGAAAACGTCAGCAAATTCTGCGTATTGTCTTGGCACCCCTTCAACCTGAATGTTGGTATGACCCATGGTTACCTTCGCCAAAGAATGATGATAACAATGGGACAACCAGCTCGTTAGCTGACCTGAAACCCAGTCTATCTGAGGGGAGTGGAGTTGTAACCAGGGCATGCCAAGAATGATGGTAGAGGTTGCCATACGCAAGACCAGAAATTGCAGATCTTCCCCATGCAGTACCCCAACACCGAATCTCAAATTTGGAGTACGGGACAAGGGATGTCTACTCTTCAGAGGAGAATCATCTACAGCAGTGACCAGAATTGACTGATCCAATGGGAGCATGGGAATTCCCAATCTCTTTGAAAACTCGTAATCTAAAAAAATTAGCCGCTGAACCAGAGTCAATGAAAGCTTCAGTGGTAACAGTCTGACCCTCCCATGTGACAGAACAGGGAAGGAGCAGACGATTGTTATCTAGAGGTAAAGACTGCGCGCCTAGGGTATTACCTCTGACTACACCTAGGCGGCAGCGTTTCCCGACTTCCTGGGGCAATTCTGCACTCTATGGCCCTCCTCTGCACAGTATAAACAGAGCTGTTCTGTTTTCCTGCGATTCCTCTCTATCCGCGTCAACTTGGACTGACCAATTTGCATTGGTTCTGGTGGAGGCGAGGCGGGTGGAGGAGTGGCATTAGAGACATATCTGACCATGTTTCTACCACGGGTTTGCTTTTGATACCACAACCGGCGATCAACCCGTACTGCTAAAGAGATTGCCTCCTCAATGGTTTTTGGTTCAGGGTGTCCCAACATCAATTCTGAAACTGCGTCTGACAGCCCTGATAAAAAACAATCTAGCAATGCAAAAGCCCCCCACCTAGCTGACACTGACCACTTTCTGAATTCAGCTGCATAGACTTCTACTGGATCCTTGCCTTGTCGCAAGGTCTTTAACTTCCGCTCAGCAGTAGAGGCAATGTCCGGATCATCATAAATTATGGCAATGGACTTAAAAAATTCCTCTACTGATGTTATCGCTTCGTGCCCTGTCTGCAGGCTATATTATTATTATTATTTAGTATTTATATAGCGCTGACATATTACGCAGCGCTGTACAATGTGTATATATATATATATATATATATATATATATATATATATATATCTTGTCACGAACTGTCCCTCAAAGGAGCTCACAATCTAATCCCTACCATTGCCATATGTCTATGTTATGTAGTGTAAGTACTGTAGTCTAGGGCCAATTTTAGAGGGAGCCAATTAACTTATCTGTATGTTTTTGGAATGTGGGGGGAAACCTGAGAGTAGGGTCTTAATAAATGTAATCCTCTGTGCCTCTGTTCCTGACAAGTTAGGTCTCAGTTCAAAATATGACATTACACGATTCTTAAAATTCTGAAAGTCAGATCTATGACCAGAAAACCTTTCGGGTACAGACATCCGCAGTTCTGTAACTGGAGGAGATTGCACTGAATTTACAGTCCTCTGAAGGACCTGTAGAGACCCAGATAAAGCAGAGATCTGGGACTGCTGACCGTCCATCACTCTGATGAGATTTTCCACCGAGGTGGTGAGTGTATCAAGACGACTGTTGAGTGCGTCCATTTTGTTTTGTGGTCTGGCGTTCTGTAACGATCGGTGTCAGCACACAGAGAGAATCTGATTATTGGTGATCTGCAGTATCACCAACAATACAGATATATACCTGATTATTGATGATCTGCAGAATCACTGATAATACAAGTATAGCTAACCTCTGGACACCTGAAAACGTGTAAGTGTTTGGTGCAACAGTAGAATCACCTGAGGAGCAGATGACTCTGACCCAGGAGAGTCAGACTCTACTGCAGTCAAAGGACTCCTAGAGGATGAGTCCCTGACTGGTTTGCAGAGAGGTCCCTCTGAGAGACAGGGGGTCCCTGCAGATGGACTGAACACCCAGGGGGTGGGTGACAGCCAGAAGGGTCGGCCAGATCGGGTCGGCAACACACGAGCAGATAAAGTACAGAGACAGAAGGCTGATTCGGTAACCAGGGACAGGCAAGGTTGGCAACAGGTAATCAGATGTGCGTAGGTACCAAATCAGGAAGCAGAAGGAGAGTCAGGAAAGCAATAGGTCATAACAGATATCAAACAAGGCCTAGTCTTGGGTGTGAGGTCCGTGGTCTCAACACCCTGGAACTAGTCTGAAGTATAACACAGTATCCCTAGTCTTGGGTGTGAGGTCCGTGGTCTCAACACCCTGGAACTAGTCTGAAGTGTAACACAATAGTAACACAGTAATCTGGCTAAGTGTGGATTCCCAGGTCCTCCTGGTTCAACCACACTGAAAGATCTGACTAAGGTCGGAGTGCTAACACATAAGCATTCGCAACGCCAGACAACTAGCAACTGACAGGCAAGGAGTATATATAGCAAAGCGCTCCTCAGCGCCGCCCAGTTCCCTTCAGCCAATCCTCTGCCACGCTGGGATCAGCTGATCGTCCCGATCAGCTGTCCCCTCCCCTATTGGCATAAAGAGCCGGTCTTGCAGCGCGCGTGCGCGTAGCTCTCCATCTGTGTGCACTACTAGGTTCAGACAAACCAGACACATGCTGCTGCGGAGAAACCGCCGGTCTGAACGCCGAAACAGCCGCCTCACTGTCAGACCGCGCGGCGGTGTCTCTGCTATCTATTACAGGTACATCTTCAATTTCAGAGTGCTGAAAAGTCATTTTAATCAGAGGATGAAAAATTATCTCCTAGGAGATTAGCTGCATGCTTGTTTCAGGTGTGTGATTCAGACCCTACTGACCTGAAAGATCAGCAGGACTGTCATGCAACAGGTATTGTTTAAAAAGAAATAAATGTGGCAGCTTCCATAGGTCTCTCACTTTGAGGTCCTATTAATTGCATGCAGAAAAGACAAGGGTAAAAATTAGGGATGATAGGAAAGAGCAAATTCCGTTCCACCGAAATTCGCGGATTCCGCCAGAGCTGAATTCTGTCGCTATGAAAATTCCGCCAGATGTTTGCAAAATTCCGCGGAATTCCGGATTCCAGCGGAAAAATTAAAATAATCGCAAATGGAACCTTGTTTATGCTATATAGTAGCCCATAGACCCTATTGAGTGTTCCCTTAGTCCTTTTTCTCCTTCCTCCTTCCAGGGAATTGTAGGATTTCAAAAGCCAGCTTACATACCTGGGCTGGGAATTGAACCCAGGTCTAGTGCTCGGTAGGTAGCTCTCTTCACCACTATACCACCACCAACACTACATACTGAAGCCAGCCTAGCATGTACCATTATGATATATCCAAGAGAAAAATTAGCTTGCTTAGGGATTTGTAGGATGTCAAAAGCCAACTCACATACATTGGCCAGGCCCAGGAATTGAACCCAGGCCTACCGCTCTGTAGGCTGTTATCCTAACCATTACACCAACACAACACACTACAATGCTACATGCTGAAGCCAGCCTAGCATGTACCATTGTGATATATGCAAGAGAAAAATGAGCTTGCTTAGGGAATTGTAGGAGTTCAAAAGCCAGCTTACATACTTTGGCCGGGAATTGAACCCAGGTCTAGTGCTCGGTAGGCTGCTATCCTAACCATTATAGCACCAACACAACACACTACAATGCTACATGCTGAAGCCAGCCTAGCATGTACCATTGTGATATATCCAAGAGAAAAATTAGCTTGCTTAGGGAATTGTAGGATTTCAAAAGCCAGCTTACATACATTGGCCGGGAATCGAACCCAGGTCTAGTGCTCGGTAGGCTGCTAATGCTATCCTAACCATTATACCACCAACACAACACACTACAATGCTACATGCTGAAGCCATGTCACAAAATACAATACAATCATTTGTCAGCTGAGAGGAAACATACACACATATACGGAGTTACTAATGCCTGGTACACACCATGCAATTTCCCATCAGATTGATGGGATGAATCAATTTTTTGATAGAAGGGATTGGACAATTGATCAAAAAAAACAATTGGAAATCAGATTGGACATGTTGGAAATTATTGATTCTACCCAATTGGACAGGAAATTGCGCTGTGTGTACCAGACATAAAGCAGGCTTTTCCTCCTGCAAGCCAATGATCACTAGTCAGGGTGTGGGGCAAAATGATAGTGGGTGGGGGAAACAGTTGGTGGAAGAGGGCCTTGGGTGCTGGAAAGTACAAATCTGGCCCTGGGCACATGACTCTGGTTGAAAAATATACTGTTCTTTCAGTTTGGAAAATGAGGCCTTGGTTGGGTTCCTGCTGCAGCATTTTATCCTCTTTCCAAAGCTAAAGTATTTATATTATTAACCAAAAATTAAATGTCTCACAAATCATGCTTTCATATTAAAATTATTTATAGAAATAGTATCTGCTGCAGTGCTGTATAATAGGGAAGTCAGATGAGGACTAGAAAATTAGCAATATGACAGCATTAGAAAATGCACAAAAAACATTGCTGTCTGTAAATAAGAAGATATATTCCCAAATTTGGAGGGCAAACAGACTTCTACATAATGATCAGTGTAGCATTTCCCAGCAACTCATTTACAACTGGTTGACAGGAAGAAGGCTTCACCTACCGAAGCAGGTGATTTGAGCTGCGGTTATTTCAGGTGCTGCCACAGTGCCAATGCAGATTTGCAGCTATACTCGCTCTACTGCTCCATTTGTATCATTTGGAAGTCAGCACTTGGCTTTTGTATAGTTTAGGGCAAACTATCAGCAACGAGCAATATCTGAGCACCAGCATTCAGCTAGTCTAATATATTGCTGTAATACAAGATAGCTACTGTATATAAACTCACTGGCCACTTTACTAGTTACTCCTTGCTAGTACAGGGTTGGTCCCCTTTTTGCCTTCAGAACAACCTTAATTTCTAATGGCATAGCTTCAACTAAGTGTTGGAAACACTCCTCTAAGGTTCCATATTGACATGATAGCATGACTCAGTTTCTGCAGATTTGTCGGCTGCACATCCATGATGCGAATATCCCATTCTGCCACATCCCAAAGGTCAGGGACTCAATTGGACTGAGTTCAGGTGACTGTGGAGGCCAATGGAGTGCAGCAAACTCATTGTCATGTTCAATAAACCAGTGTGAGATGATGTGAGCTTTGTGACATGGGGCATTATCTTGCTAGAAGTAGCTTTCAGAAGATACCCTGTGGCATTTTAATGATGCAGAATTGATACAAAGGGGCCCAAAGTGAGTCAAGAATATATTTTCCACACCATTGCACCACCACCAGCCTGAACTATTGACATTTGGCCAGATTGATCCATGCTTTCATGTTTTAACCCTGAATTCTGAACTTATCATCTGAATTATTAGACCAGGCAGTGTATTTTCAATTTTGTATTTCTGATTCCTGTTCATATCCGGCGCGAGAGGCACCCGGTGTGGTCTTCAGCTGCTGTATCCCATTGGCTTTAAGGTTCAAAGTGCTGTGTTTAGAGATGGTATTCTGTATACCTTGGTAGCACCAATGTTCTGCAAAGTGGTTTTCAGCTGCTTTTTAAAATGCTCTTGTGTAGTTAGATGGCAAAACAGCAGCTGTAGTGTTCTGACTCATACCCTGTTCATAACTAATGGTGCCTGATTTGGTTTTCCTGCACTACCACCCCCTAACCCCCACTCCCTTATGAATATGCTAAAAGGGCAACAGGCAAGCTAGGGAACTTCAGCTCTAGCCTCCTCTCCAATGAGGAAAGAGGACGTGGCTGGAGGAGTATGCCTAGAAAGTTCATTTGTTCAGTCGCCAAAAAAACAAGGTACAGGCAATAGAAGAAAAGAATACGTCAGGTCAGTATGAATTCTTTTAAAGATCAACTTATTAAAGTTTTCTTTTAGAACACAACAACAAATAACCATTTAAACTGCGCATTACCGCTACAATACAAATGCTGTCTCGTGGATAGAGATGGGCCGAACGTTCGCCGGCGAACGGTTCCCGGCGAACTTCGGTGGTTCGCGTTCGCCTCCCGCAGGCGAACGTTTCCGGAAGTTCGGTTCGCCCCACAATGCACTATGAGGGTCAACTTTGACCCTCTACATCACAGTCAGCAGGCCCAGTGTAGCCAATTAGGCTACACTAGCCCCTGGAGCCCCACCCCCCCTTATATAAGGCAGGAAGCATCGGCCATTACGGCCACTCGTGTGCCTGCATTAGAGAGAGTAGGGCGAGCTGCTGTCTGTCTCTCATAGGGAAAGATTAGTTAGGCTTAGCTTTTCCTGGCTGCATACCTGTTCTGTTCAGTGAGCCCACTGCATACCTGTTCAGTGATCCTGCCACTGCATACCTGTTCTGTGAACCCACCCACCACTGCATACCTGTTCAGTGATCCTGCCACTGCATACCTGTTCTGTGAACCCACCCACCACTGCATACCTGTTCTGTGAACCCACCCACCACTGCATACCTGTTCTGTGAACCCACCCACCACTGCATACCTGTTCAGTGATCCTGCCACTGCATACCTGTTCTGTGAACCCACCCACCACTGCATACCTGTTCAGTGACCCTGCCACTGCATACCTGTTCTGTGAACCCACCCACCACTGCATACCTGTTCAGTGATCCTGCCACTGCATACCTGTTCTGTGAACCCACCCACCACTGCATACCTGTTCTGTGAACCCACCCACCACTGCATACCTGTTCTGTGAACCCACCCACCACTGCATACCTGTTCAGTGATCCTGCCACTGCATACCTGTTCTGTGAACCCACCCACCACTGCATACCTGTTCAGTGATCCTGCCACTGCATACCTGTTCTGTGAACCCACCCACCACTGCATACCTGTTCAGTGACCCTACCACTGCATACCTGTTCTGTGAACCCACCACTGCATACCTGTTCTGTGAACCCACCACTGCATACCTGTTCTGTTCAGTGGACCCGCCACTGCATACCTGTTTAGTGAACCCGCCACTGCATACCTGTTGTGTTCAGTGAACCTGCCACTGCATACCTGTTCTGTGAACCCGCCACTGTATACCTGTTTTGTTCAGTGAACCCGCCACTGTATACCTGTTCAGTGAACCCGCCACTGCATACCTGTTCTGTTCAGTGAACCCGCCACTGTATACCTGTTCTGTTCAGTGAACCCGCCACTGTATACCTGTTCTGTTCAGTGAACCCGCCACTGCATACCTGTTCTGTTCAGTGAACAGTTTGGTGTGTCAGTGTGAAGCAGTACCTTAATTACACTACCTGATTGATGTATACACATGCAAGATGTTTTAAAGCACTTTAGGCCTGTCATTTAGCATTCAATGTGATTTCTGCCCTTAAAACGCTGCTTTGCGTCAAATCCAGATTTTTCCTGGGGACTTTTGGCGTGTATCCCACTCCGCCATGCCCCCCTCCAGGTGTTAGACCCCTTGAAACATCTTTTCCATCACTTTTGTGGCCAGCATAATTATTTTTTTTTTCAAAGTTCGCATCCCCATTGAAGTCTATTGCGGTTCGCGAACTTTACCGCGAACCGAACCTTCCGCGGAAGTTCGCGAACCCGGTTCGCGAACCTAAAATCGGAGGTTCGGCCCAACTCTACTCGTGGACAATCTTACTGACTCATTGCACTAAAATAATACATTACATCATGTTTATATCAATAGCTCAGTGTGAATTGTTAATTTTGAATATTTTATTTATATAACCAATCCAGTTCCCACATACCGTAATCCCACTTTATAGTGTGTCATTGAGGCTATTATTAAATCCCACTATTAGTGTGTGGACAGTATCCATGGATTCCATCCATATACTCCATATTTTGTTAAATTTGTTAAATCTGTTTCCGTAAATGATTCCATATACTTTTATCTTTATCTGTGAGGGGTTTCCATTTGTTTAGTATAGGGAGCAAAAGGCTCTTCCACTTAAAGTGGAACTAAACTCAGATTAGCCACAAGGTGATAACCTTTATAAAAAGTTTTACCTGGTTCCCCTTTTTGCATGGAGCACTGAAAGGGTTAAGCCTCAGAGTTTACTGTATGCTGCCATGCCTCTGCAGAGCTCCCCTGCATTCTATTCACAGCTGCTGATAAGAACTAATTAGACACACTGGTCTGCCTAAACAAACAGAGAACACAGAGAAGTGAATTTCTTCAGCAACCATATCTATATGGAAGAAAGTCTTTTCATTGTGTGTTGTGAAAGAGTTTTGGTCCACTTTCATAATTATAAATTGTTTAGCATAATAAAAAAATACTGCTAAATTCCAGTCATCTAATGGTTTACATGTACTTCGGATCAGTAGTTTATCTGATTGAAATTCTGTTTGTTTTGGACCAAAATATTCCGATGTAGCACAAATCCAAATCCTATGGATGGATTCCCTTTTCCTCTTTACATTAGCTCATCTCATTTTACATTGTTCCCATTCCTCTGGGGTTAGTTCCGCTGCAACTCCTAGCCATTTTCCTTTGGACACCTCTAGTTTATTACTAACTGCCTCCAACAAGGATGTGTATTAGTTTGATACTAGTGGCTTTTTGTTGTTCAAGGAGGCCCACTTATGGTTCAGTGTTGGATTGGAAAATGTTTTGGCAGCCTATATGCGTTGATATTGCATTCTTGAGTTGAAAGCAATTATAAAAATGGATTTTATTTTCTGCAAGACTATTAAAAATTCAGTTCCCGTTTAGCTGGTGTATGTTTTATATTTGATATTTGAACCACCAACAGTTATCTTGCAGTTTATAGAACTCATGCAGCTTTGGATTTATCCAGAGCAGCATGTTTGGTGATATAGATTTTTCTAGCAGCACTTATTATTTTATATATTAGGTATGCGCCATACCATATATGTAAATGTACATTTGTTATGGGAACACTTCTAAATCTAGTATTTGCTTTAATAGAGAAGCAGAGTATTCCCGCTTTGTTGGTGGCTCCTGTGAAATCCTGTTGGTTTTAGCCACCCATAGAATTGTAAAAGCTAAGCTGCAAAGTGCAGATTGAAATAAGGGGGGCGCGGTGTTTTCCTATAAGGCCTGAAAAGTTTCCATTTGCAGATTCTGAAAAAACAAGAGAAGGGTCGCTCACAGGTTCTGTGTAAATGAAGGGAAATATCCCCCTGGACAGGTCTTAGTATAAGCTGACTTGAAGGTCGGATCCCGATGGAGAGCTGGAGCGGTGCTGTTGTCGAGGAGCCTGGTCTCCCAGCTGCAAAGTGTGGGATACTGCACTTACTGCTGGCAATCAGCTTATAGTAAGATGGGACCTGTCCAGGGGGCTATATCCCCTCATTTACACGGAACCTGTGACCGCTCCTTGTTTTGTCTTTTCCACAGTCCTTGTGGAACAGCCTGGGTTTTGAAGTTACCACCAGATCGCTTCCCTACAACTAATTGGGCTGTTATTATGGCTGTTATTTTTTGTATTTAGTAGAGATATATATTACTTGGAGCACCACCACCACACTTAAGTATTTAATTGAAACACTTGTTCAACTTAAAATATAGAAAACATGCACTTGTGTGTATGAAACCTGTATACAGTCCCTGTATTTTAGGGCTTCAAATTAGAGCTGCTAGAGGCTTTATTACTGGCGCAAATGATAGGTGTGAGAGTGGACAACCTTGCTGGTTGGCTGCTCTCTTTATGTTTTTGCCTTTTAACAGTGTATTACTAATTCTCACTTTACTTTAGGGGTTTTATTTTAATCCAATTTTAAAAGTTTTTCCCCAACCAATTTTTTGCAGAACTTTTAGGTACAACCATTGAATGCTATTAAATGCTATTGAATGCCTTGTGTGTGTCTAACATTCTTGTAGCTTTTATTTGTGTTATCATATACATTTAGCAGGTATAGAAAGAGTCTTTATAAATCCAACCAATTAGATGTGTCAGGGAAAAACCCTGGTTGTACTATGTTAATTATCATTTTAATGAATGTTTAATCTATTTGCTGGTATTTCAGCCAATATTTTGGTATCTACATTAATAAGTAAGATGGTTCTATATAAATCACATCTATTCAGTTGTTTTCTCCCTGGTATTAAAATAACTATTATCATTGTTAGAGATGGCCTGAACTGTTCACTGGCGGACAGTCCCTGGCGAACAGCGCATGTTCATGTCCACGTCGGCAAGCGAACACATGGCGTGCTCGACCTGCCCCCTATACCTCATCAGGGAGCCAAACTTTGACCTCTCACTCCAGAGTCAGCAGGCTTATGGCAGCCAATCAACTATCCCTCCCTCCTGGAGCACACCTCCCTCTATAGAAATGCCAGCACAGCAGGCAATTTACACTCTGCCTGTATGCTATGAGAAGCAGATTAGGGAGAGAGTTGTGCTGCTGATAGGGAGAGCGGTAGTTAGGCTTATGTTGTGTGTCCCCAGTGGAGTTTCTTGCTGATAGTACAGCGTCCTGATGACCCTAGAGCCTTTCTATGGGCTGAACCATTGTTTATCTTGCTTTTTACATTGCTGTGCTGTGTGTGTACCCTGTGCAGAGCATCTCAGCTGGTGTAAGAGACAGCTGTACACAGCGCTGCCAGCATTGTGGGAAGTGAAGTGTCACTCATTTAGACCATAAGCACTACTACTACTGTACTGACCCCTCACCTATCTTATTCACTTCGGGCCTGCCTGTATAAAGTCGCACTGTCAGGGACCCCCTATATTGTGTGTTAATTGTCACGTCTGTCACGTTAGCTGTCACCTGAGTGAAGTCTCACTCATTTAGACCATAAGCACTACTACTACTGTTGTACTGTACTGTACTGCTACTACTGTATTATTGTGTTGGTACATCCGAGACTATAAGGTCGTTTTTATGATCACTTTAGGAGATCAATTAAACTTACTGGACAAACACTGGGCCCACAGAGCAGAATCTGTGTTTTTTTTTTTTGGTCACTTAACGGTCATTGATCTACCTCAGCCCGACGATAGGGGCTGGAAAACCACAATCGCCTGCACTTCCGCGAACACCAAGACACACCACTACACAAAGATTGCCACAGAGAGAACTAACATTTATGTCCTGATGGTGTCAACTAGTAAAAACACTGATTTGCTCACCTGAGGTTATCACTGATGCTCTTTGCGGTTGTTTGTGGTGTGATAAACGCGGTGTTTTGTCTGTCATTGTGAACCAGGCCTAGCCCTTACACTATATGATCGACATAAACACACACTTGACGTTTTAAACCACTTTAATCCACCAATTTAGGAATGTAATGTGATTTCTGCCGTTTAGAGATTAAAACACGACTCTGTGTCAACTACGTAATTTTGGTGGGACTTTTGCCATTGATCACCCTCCGGCAAGCCACCGTCCAGGTGTTACGCCCCTTGAAACAACTTTTCCATTACTTTTGGGGCCAGAAACAGTTCCTATAGTTTTTAGAATTTGCCTGCCCATTGAAGTTTATGGCGGTTCACCCGCTTCGGCTTTTTCCGTGAACACTTGCGGCAAATTCACGTTCGCGAACCGAAAATTTTATGTTTGCCACATCACTATTCATGGTGTGTTGCATCATGGGCATTAATTCTTTTTTAAAGTTCTTGTATAATTCTACCAATTTAGAGCTACAATATCCTTATATGCTTGAAACTATTCTACCAAGAGTTTTTGATTTGAGTCGCTGGAAGATAGCTGTTATTTTTCTCTAACCCAGGTTTAGAAGGGTGTTTACTTCTTTAGCACTTGGTTCTGGTGTTTGATGTAAGGTGATCTCATTTACGTAAGCTGCTAATTGCTTATGTGCCTATTTGGCATACAGGTCTGTATAAAAGGCAATGAATTCCCTCACAATGGCCGTCACTGTAATTACTGTTTATTTTTGACTTGTTATAATTATGGGGATGTGTGTGCTTGGTCTTTCTGCTGCTGCTCCTAAATATGCCATCAGTTCCCCTGCTTTGCTTCCAAATTCAAACATTTTTTTGAGTTGGAATCAACAATTTCTATATTGTTTGTCTTCGGCATAATATTTCATAAGCACTCGATTTTTGTTTCCAGGTACAATGGCTGTGTTTGTTTTATATTCGGTGTCACTCCTATTCATTTCTCTTTTTTATATTTTACTCTTTTTTTAATTTGCTATGGTTAAGCTGTTGTTTTGTTTTATTCCTACTAATGCAATGAAGTCCCCTTGAAATTAAATGCTTCTTGGTTGATCGAAGTCACTACATGTCCTGTATTACTAATCAAGAAGTTTCTCCGAAGTAGGAAATTCGATGCCAGATTATGGCGCCGCCATGGGTGGTAATGTTATGGCTCTAGGGGCGCTCATTGTGCCATTTGGGCGCCAGAAATAGCAGGAGCCTAAATTACAATAAAATCACCCTAATTCAGATGCCGGCAATAGCAGTTGGTGTGGAGAATGGCTGAAAGACTATCTAGTCTTTCAGCCATTCTCCACACTAGCTGTCTTTATGATCCTTGGAGGTTCATGAATAATATCATTAAGTGTTTTGACTTTCATGACTAAACTTGGTGACCCCAACTCCTGTAGTTGAGGCGGACTCTCCCAGAAGCAAAGTATAAGAGACCATTGGTCTTCACCAATGCAAGGTTCACCAAACAGCTAAGAGATGTGGTATAGGCTGGGGTCAGGGCTGGTGGCTAACAAGGCAAAGTTGGTTTACAAGCAGAAGTCAGGGCTGGTGGCTAACAAATGCTAGTTTGTATTTTTAAAAAGAAAAGAAAGAAGGAAAGAAAGAAATGCTTCTGATAGTGCGCACTTTTATTGATAAAATGGTTCTCCCAGCCAATAAAAACGTACAGGCTTCCGTGGCAAGAGGGGCTCAAAGTGGTTGGCAATGAAAACCATAACAATGATGAACAAACGTGAAAGATGTTGTGTCTGTGTGTGGTATCAGCCAAGCTGCTTAAAATATCCCAAATTATGTATTGAAAAGATTAATTCTATTCTGGACTTTGGCTGCTCTGAGTCAGAATGATAGGAAGGAATAGCTTATTTCTGATGAGTTCTTTCATTACTATATTCCAGTTTCAATCTTCTCTTCAGAGCCAGCTTTACCATAAGGCACTGTAGGCATGTGCCTACAGGTGCCTGATGATGGAAAGGCAGCTCACTCCCCTCCCAGAGTGCCTTCCTCCTTCCCTATGCAGAGAGAGGTAACTCACCCTACTATCAGCATTCCACTGATGAGTGTAATGAAACGCGGAAAAGCCGCGGCCTCTCAAGGTGAGGCGGCTGTTTCCGCGTCCAGCAGGACGCCACAACGCGGAAAAAACGTCGCATGCCGCTCAGGCAGAGCGGCGGAATCCGCATTGGGAACGGCGGAATCCGCATTGGGAACGGCGGAATCCACATCAGTAACGGCGGAATCCGCATTGGAGGCGGCTCCCGCACTTGGTTCACTAGATACATTGCAAAACAGTACTGGTGTGGCTGGGACTGATAGTCCACCAAGATTCAGACTTACACGCGCGCGAGCACAGAGGCTGAGTTTAAATAACAGCCAGAAGTGAGTCAGCTGACCAGGCTGGTCAGCTGACATTTTCCACAACTCTCATTGGTCCAGCAATTAGGGAGGTCCTGGAAAGGTCCTGGAGTATATATACTGCTGGCTGTTCACTTGCTCTTTGTCTGGCGTTGCGATCACATATGTGGGAGCACCCAGATCCATAGTCAGATCCGCAAGTGTGCCGGGACCAGCTGGAGCTGTAATCCTACACTTAGCTAGATTCTGCTGATAGCTAAAGTACTAGTTTGATTGTATTTATTTATGACTTTTGCCTGCCTTGACTATCCTCCTGAACTCTGATCTTGTACCTCGATATTTCTGATACCTGTTGCCGAACCCCGGCTCGTCCTTAGACTCTGTTTCTGCCTCCTGATTTTGTACCTCGATATTTCTGATACCCGTTGATGAACCCTGCCTGTACTTAGACTCCGCCTTTGCCTACTGTATCTGTACTTTATCTGTCCGTGTGTTACGACCTGGCTTGTCCGACCTCGAGAACTGACCTCACTATTGGAGGCGGTTCCCCGTCCTGTTAGTGACACTTCCTCCTGAGTGTCACTCTCGGACTATCCATCCTACTGTCAGTCTGACTCCTCCTGTCTTGGAGAGCTCAGGTCTGCGGAAGGAATCCGTGCAGTTTTCCTTGCTGCACTGAGGCCTAGGCCTCCAAGTGTTACTGTTACACCAAACACTACACTCTACTCAGGTGAACAGAGGTTAGTTAGTATATCGGATTATCGGTGATACTGCAGATCACGTATAATCTGGTATACATCTGTATTTCCTGTGATACTGCAGATCACCGGTAATCAGACCCTCTCTGTGCTTCACCGATCGTTACAGAACGCCAGACCAAAAAACAGATGGACGCACGCACTGACCCTCTGACTGTGCTTGCCACTTCGGTGGATAGCATCCATCAAGCACTGGGCCAGCACAAAGCCTTAATTGATGGCCTATCAGGCTCTGTGCGAACTCTTCAGACGTCAGTTGATTCGGTGCGATCCCCTCCGACTAATGATATACGTATGCCCGTACCTGATAAATTTTCCGGCCACAAGTCTGACTTCCGGAATTTTAAGAGTAGAGTGTTATCATATTTCGAGTTGAGACCCCGATCCTCGGGGACTGAGACCCAATGGGTTATCTTTATTAAAACTTTGTTAACTGGTGACTCCCAGTCCTGGGCGTACAACCTGCCCCCCACAGATACAGCTCTGACCTCGGTAGAGGAATTCTTTAAGGCCATGGCGATAATTTACGACGACCCTGACCTTGCTGCGACCTCTGAGCGGAAGCTTAAGCTTTTACGGCAAGGCAGGGGTTCAGTCGAAGATTACGCGGCCGAATTTCGTAGGTGGTCAGTTACGGCCAGGTTTGACACCTATGCCCTCTTAGATTACTTCCTGTCTGGGTTGTCGGATGAGGTCTCTGACCTAATGTTAAGTCAACCCGAGCCCAGAACAGTCAATGAGGCCATCTCCGCAGCCATTCGAATCGACCGCAGGTTGCGCTATCAAAGACAAACCAGGGGTAGTCACCGTGTCAGAATGGTGTCTTGCGCCACAACCCCAGTGACACCACCCTCTCCCGAGTCAATGCAGATTGGTCGGTCGGAGCTGTCCCTAGAGGATAAACGGTTGCTCCTCCCGTGTACGATTACATGGGAAGGTAAGACCGAGCTCACGGAAGCCTTTGTTGATTCTGGCGCTGCAGCTAATTTTATGGACTTTGAGTTTGCTAAAAGGTTGGGTATTCCACTCACCCCGGTAAAACCACCCGTCCAGGTTACAGCAGTGGATGATTCCCCTCTGCAGAGGAATCATCCATTATCACAGACATCAGAAGTGGGAGTCACTATAGGGGTGCTGCACAGAGAGAGACTGTAGTTCATTGTATTACATATGTCCACCTCCACAATCATCCTAGGCATGCCGTGGTTACAAATCCATTCACCACAGATAGATTGGGCCACGGGGCAGTTAACAGCATGGTCACCTCATTGTTTCCAGCAGTGTTTAGGGAGGCTGACGTTAGGTCAAACCAGTGTACAGGTGGAAGGAGTACCTGAGCAGTACTCGGATTATGCTGACGTGTTCTGTCCGAAGGCTGCGGATAAGTTGCCTCCGCATCGCCCTTTCGACTGCCCCATTGACCTCCGTTCTGGTTGTATGCCCCCTTGAGGCCATTTGTATAATCTGTCTGGACCTGAAAAACTAGCCATGCAGGAGGAGATATCCGTGAAAACTTGGCCAAGGGCTTCATTCGGCCGTCCAGGTCGCCGGCCGGGGCAGGCTTCTTTTTTGTTAAGAAAAAAGACGGGGGTTTGCGACCATGTATCGATTAACGGGGCCTAAATAAAATCACAGTAAAGAATCGCTACCCGTTGCCGTTAATAGACGATTTATTTACACAGGTCACTGATGCGAGGATTTTTTCGAAACTAGATTTACGGGGGGCATACAATCTGGTGCGCATAAGAAAGGGTGATGAATGGAAAACGGCCTTCAATACACCTAACGGGCACTACGAGTACCTGGTGATGCCTTTCGGGTTATGTAATGGTCCGGCCGTTTTCCAGGAACTCATTAATGAGGTCTTTAGGGAGGTGTTAGGGAAGTTTGTGTGAATCTACCTGGACGACATTCTTATCTTTTCTAACAATCTCCCTGATCACAGAACCCATGTCAGATTTGTACTGGACAAGCTGAGGCAGAATTTGTTGTACGCAAAACTTGAGAAGTGTATTTTCGAGGTTACGTCTGTCGCATTTCTGGGATATATAATCTCCACCTCGGGCCTGTCTATGGACCCTGCCAAGGTCTCCGCGGTACTGGAGTGGCCGCAGCCGGTGGGGTTGAAGTCTTTGCAACGGTTCTTGGGTTTTGCAAACTATTATAGGAGGTTCATAAAGGGGTACTCCACAGTAGTCGCACCCCTCACCGGTCTTACTAAGAAAGGGGCAGACACCACTCACTGGCCTCCTGAGGCTGTACAGGCATTCTCTACTTTAAAGGAACTGTTCTGCTCAGCACCCATACTGAGACACGTGGACACTTCTTTTCCTTTCATTGTTGAGGTAGATGCCTCAGAGGTTGGAGTGGGAGCTGTGCTGTCTCAACGTTCAGGCTCACAGGGTAGATTACACCCGTGTGCCTATTTTTCTCGGAGGTTTTCCCCTGCGGAGAGAAACTACGATATAGGCAACAGGGAGCTTCTAGCCATTAAGTTAGCCTTCGAGGAATGGCGTCATTGGCTAGAAGGAACAGAGCACACGATCACGGTTTATACCGACCACAAGAATCTGGAATACATCGAGGGGGCTAAGAGATTGAGCCCTCGGCAGGCCCGATGGTCCCTGTTTTTCTCGAGGTTCACATTCCTGATTACGTATACTCCAGGTAGTAAGAATACCAAGGCGGATGCCCTCTCCAGGTGTTTTGAACCAGAGACAGCACAGTCCCCCTCTCCTGAGTCCATAATCCCGCAGAAACTAGTGTTAGCTGCCACGGAGACCTGGGAGGATTGGACAGAGGTTTTGGGTCCCTTTCAGCAGGATGTTCCTGAGGGAAAACCTGAAGGGGTCATGTTTATCCCACTACCATTTTGCTTACAAATCCTGCAACTCTTTCATGCCCATAAGAATGCTGGTCATCCTGGAGCTGCCAGAACGCAGGATCTGATTGCCAGGTGTGCTTGGTGGCCTTCTTTGGCAACAGATTGCAAGGAGTATGTCAGGGAGTGTGCGGTATGTGCCAAGAGTAAACCCTCCCGGCTGGCATCTGTAGGAAGGTTGCAGCCTTTGCCCACCCCGAGTGAGCCATGGACCCACTTGTCCATGGATTTTGTGGGGGAATTGCCCAGGTCTGAAGGCATGTCGGTCATCTGGGTGGTAGTCGACCGTTTTAGCAAAATGGCCCATTTTGTGCCTCTGAAAGGACTCCCCTCGGCTCAAGAACTGGCCGAATTGTTCATCATTCACGTCTTCCGGTTGCATGGCATTCCGGAAGACATTGTGTCAGATAGGGGAGTCCAATTCGTGTCTGGATTCTGGAGGGCATTTTGCAACCAAATGGGCATGAAATTGTCTTTTTCGTCAGGCTACCACCCACAGACAAACGGGCAGACTGAACGAATTAATCAGTCTTTGGAGCAATTCCTGAGATGTTACGTTGCGAAGGCTCAGAGTGACTGGGTAAAATTTTTACCCTTTGCGGAATTCGCACAAAATAATTTAAAGAATTCTTCGCCTGGTTTCTCTCCATTCCAGATTGTGACAGGGAGGTCACCCAAATTCTCCCCTTTTCCAATTGTCTCTTCTCCTTTTCCAGCACTGGGGGATTGGCAGAGGTCACTGAGGGACAATTGGGGAATCGTTAAGGGGAACTTGCAGAAGGCATTCCAGAATCAGAAGGGTCAAGCGGACAAGAGACGGTCCGTGGAATGGGAATTTCAGCCAGGGGATTTAGTCTGGGTGTCCACACGTCACTCGACCTTGAAGCAGCCTTCTGCCAAACTGGGCTCCAGGTTTGTGGGTCCATTTTCCGTGACTAAGAGAATTAACAACGTCACTTACGTCATTGATCTTCTTGCCAGCATGCGGGGCGTAAGGTCGTTTCACGTGTCTCTGCTCAAACCCGCAGTCCATGTGGGCCCTACTCCGCCTCCTCCGGTCCTGGTAGATAGCCAACCCGAGTTCGAAATAGAGAGAATTTTGGACTCACGCGTTGTCCAGAACTCGGTACAGTACCTGGTACACTGGAAGGGGTATGGCATTGAGGAAAGACAATGGGTCCCGGGGACTCGCATGCATGCGGATGAGTTGAGGGAAGAATTTCATACCTTACACCCCGAGAAGCCTGGTAGGAGTTGTCCGGAGTCCACTCCTCGGGGGGGGGGGTACTGTAATGAAACGCGGAAAAGCCGCGGCCTCTCAAGGTGAGGCGGCTGTTTCCGCGTCCAGCAGGACGCCACAACGCGGAAAAAATGCTGCATGCCGCTCAGGCAGAGCGGCGGAATCCGCATTGGGAACGGCGGAATCCGCATTGGGAACGGCGGAATCCGCATCGGTAACGGCGGAATCCGCATTGGAGGCGGCTCCCGCACTTGGTTCACTAGATACATTGCAAAACAGTACTGGTGTGGCTGGGACTGATAGTCCACCAAGATTCAGACTTACACGCGCGCGAGCACAGAGGCTGAGTTTAAATAACAGCCAGAAGTGAGTCAGCTGACCAGGCTGGTCAGCTGACATTTTCCACAACTCTCATTGGTCCAGCAATTAGGGAGGTCCTGGAAAGGTCCTGGAGTATATATACTGCTGGCTGTTCACTTGCTCTTTGTATGGCGTTGCGATCACATATGTGGGAGCACCCAGATCCGTAGTCAGATCCGCAAGTGTGCCGGGACCAGCTGGAGCTGTAATCCTACACTTAGCTAGATTCTGTTGATAGCTAAAGTACTAGTTTGATTGTATTTATTTGTTATGACTTTTGCCTGCCTTGACTATCCTCCTGAACTCTGATCTTGTACCTCGATATTTCTGATACCTGTTGCCGAACCCCGGCTCGTCCTTAGACTCTGTTTCTGCCTCCTGATTTTGTACCTCGATATTTCTGATACCCGTTGCTGAACCCTGCCTGTACTTAGACTCCGCCTTTGCCTACTGTATCTGTACTTTATCTGTCCGTGTGTTACGACCTGGCTTGTCCGACCTCGAGAACCGACCTCACTATTGGAGGCGGTTCCCCATCCTGTTAGTGACACTTCCTCCTGAGTGTCACTCTTGGACTATCCTTCCTACTGTCAGTCTGACTCCTCCCGTCTTGGAGAGCTCAGGTCTGCGGAAGGAATCTGTGCAGTTTTCCTTGCTGCACTGAGGCCTAGGCCTCCAAGTGTTACTGTTACACCAAACACTACACTCTACTCAGGTGAACAGAGGTTAGTTAGTATATCGGATTATCGGTGATACTGCAGATCACGTATAATCTGGTATACATCTGTATTTCCTGTGATACTGCAGATCACCGATAATCAGACCCTCTCTGTGCTTCACCAATCGTTACAATGAGGATGCAGCTTGCTGATGTGGTAAACCAAAGTGCGGCATTCCCACTAGTACAATCCAGCTGTCTGTAATTGCCCAACGCATTGCAGGCTGCATTTTGATGTGTGATGCCATTTATTCCCATTTAAGGGGACCTTGCAACCTCACTGAAAACCAAAGTGCTAGTGGACAGGAAAAACAACTGCATTTGTCTTGTGCATTTTGGGATTTATAGTATGAAAGTGCTCTACATGTTTGTGGTATTCCATAAAAAGGCTTTCACCTGTCTATGTGGGGATCTAGTGAGAAAGTATAAGGAGTATTGGGAGGTTTAGTAAAACATACATCTTGCAGGGTGTTTCCACTACACCAATGATACTATCATAAACTTTACGAGGATATCATATCAATATAGAGGAAAAGTTTAGGAAACCAAAAATATATATGGACTGCTTTATAATGTTTGTTTATTTATTTGTATAGATACACATTATATTTATAAGGCCTGAAGAAGGCTGCTTAACCCAAAACAAGCTGGTGTTGCTGCCTGAAAAAGCTATACAGCACTTAAAGCCCGTGTTGGGCTTCTTGTACCGCATCATTGTTTATAGATGGATATATTGTTAACACTTTTTGTGAATTTTTGAGAAATTTTGTACTTTGTGATCATTAAAGAATAAGTAATGTATTTTTGGTTTCCTGAACTTTTCCTCGATCTATTGAGAAGGTCCAGTTACTATAATGAATCTCTCTGCAATCTAGCATAGCTTTGTTATGTTCTGAAGGGGGGGGGACTATACAGGTTTTCTATTAGATATGGAAAATTGTGTATTCAGATTTTCAGTAGTATAAAACATCCTCATGGGTTCAGCCTTCTATCTAGTGAAGGCGCACTTATTTTTTGTGTACAAGCATTGCTGCACCTCTTGCATAGGAGGGGGATACTGCATTTGTATGTTGGCTATTCATGATTTTTTATCAGTGGAAATATGTTCGGATCCTGTGATGTGTGTCTCCTGTATAATATCTGGAGCCTTTTTTTAATAATGTCAAATATTAGCGTCTCCTTTATCTTGGAGTTTTAGCCTCTTATGCCCCACAATAGTACTTTCTCATTCAAGTTTTCATCTTGTTTTCTATCTATTCTACTGGGAGATCTGTTTTTCATTCTGTGGATTTCTTTTTATTATTTTGTACTCCCTGTTGCTAAAATTTAACTCCCTCTAAGCTACTCTGCCAGGTCTACCCAACTTGATAAGTTTTGTTCTCTGCATGTGATTGGTTCCTTTAAAAGTTGCATAAATTAAAATAAAATTTGCATCAATTCAGAATTATTACCATCTCATTGGCCATGAGCGATGGGCTCAAATTTCGTATAGTAGTATTTTTGCAGCAAAATTCAGAATTTGGATGCAAAATTTCAGACTATTGCAAAATTAATTTTGCGTGTAGTCGGAATAATGATCCATAATGTTAAATTTTGTAAAAATATACCTTTCTCATGCCCATAGACTTTAATGCATTTATGCAAAAATGTGTTTTATTATGCCTCATAGACGTCAATGCATTTATGTGAAAATTATGATAAATTACACAAAATCAGAACCCAAAATAATTCACTACGATCAACACTACTGACCATGTACTGACCATGTACTTCTAATTAAGGCGTCGGGGAATTTGGGCACAGGGTGAAGGCAAAAAAAAAAACTCACCCTGCTCCTGCACAAGTCCTGGCAGCGTTAATTACTAATGGAAAATAGGAGAAACAAAGCCAAGCATTGGCACTGCAGTGTACCCGATGAGGGCTGGCTGGTCAGCAACCAATCTCTGCCTGCTCAGACCACTAGATGCAGTACTGTAGTAGCAGAGAAGGCAATGGGAGTCGGCACTGCAAGCAATCCGGTTTATTTAATAGTAAAAATTGCAACCAGCGACATAAATTAGTGCTGTCCAGTGCAACAAGAAACATAAAGTGCACATATCGGTCCTGATGGGCAGTCAGTGGATTGTGGGTGCAGAGCACAGTTGCCTGATGCCCGTTTCGCACAAAAAATGCGCTTTTAGAGGCTTAGCGCAAGTCTGCACATCTGAACATTCACGGAAATGATGTCAGATGCCTCAATATTAATCCAGGAAGTATGCAGACTCGCGCTAAGCCTCCGTAGAAGGCAGCGCATTTTTGCACGAAACGGCCATCAGGCAGCTGTGCCCTGCACCCTTCATCCACCCCCCACTGACTGCCCTTCAGGACCGGTATGTGCACTTTATGTTTCTTGTTGCACTAAACAGCACTAATTTATGTAGCTGGTTGCAATTTTTACTATTGAATAAACCAGATTGCTTGCAGTGCCGACTACCATTGCCTTGTCTTCTACTACAGCGTTAATTACTATTCCGCCTCCAGGCCGCCATGGACTGTGGGGTAAGACATACTTGCTGGAGGCCAAAATAAACTGTTTGTCACATAATTTGGGCTTCGTCTTTTGACATTGCCCAAATTACTGCCTGAGTGATGCTACAGCCGTAATTAACATCATGGCCTATGGTGGCGGCTGGTGCACCCAAATTTCCAGTATAGTTTTTGCCTGACTCGCTATTGACCATCCCTGGTTTTCAGATTAATACAGAACAGCATCATCAAGAAAACATTTTAGGCTCCTTCTGTGGTTTATACCTTAGTTCAGTATAATAACTAATATTACAGTTTAGGCTTTTATCTTTAAACATATAAACATATGTTTAGGTGTGAGATGCTCTTATTGATTAATTATTGATTATATTTTGTCCAGACAATTTACTATTAATTAAAGCCTTGTGACTTTACTTAAAAGTACATGTACAAGAACTGTTGCCAGAGAGGGAGCAGGATTCAATCCCTCAGGTGACAGTGAAGGGCTGAGGCTGCACAGACGCCTCACTAGTCTCCAGGCTAGCATGAATTTTGTTACTATGCAGAGAGGGCAAGGAGGGCTAGAGCGTTGTACAAGGAGTGGGAGTAGTGAGTGGGGAGAACAGGGTCTTGGCCAGCATTTGGCCACGTTAGTCCGCCAGGCTGTTCTTTGGCCAAGGCACTAAGGTAGGTCGGGGGCTGCTGTACACATTCTGCATTCTCGTTAAAGGTGGCCCTGACTGACTGCCTCAGCCAAGAACCATCTAGCGTGTGTATAAGACACACGGGGCAGGATGATGAAAACCGTAGGGAGGCAATGGTTCTATCAGCAAAGGGTAATTAATTTAATTGTTTGCCAGCTGCACTAGAATGTAGCCTGTGCTCTCAAAGTTGTTTTGCTGCCCCCAAACCTCTGTTGGCAGGGCTGGATTTACCATAAGGCACTGTAGGCACATGCCTACAGGCGCCTGATGATGGAAAGGAGGCTCAATTCCCTCCCCTAGTGCCTCCCTCCTTATGCAGAGTCTCAAGTTGATTGTAAATTAGGTTACTCACCCAGCTCTCAGCATTCCACTGTTGAGATCTCCCTTCAGTAGGGGGCACCTCTAGTTACTTAATATTGAGGGTATTTCTGGCTACCTAATGCTAAGGGGCACCTGTAGATACCTATTATGGGTAAGGGAAGTAAGGGAGAAGTGACAGCTGGGCCAGCCAGCACACTTGTTGTTTGCTTCAGCAGGGGTTTGTAGATTTATGGAGGGTGAAGTCGAGGGTGCCAGGACATCTGTGCCATCCTGGACATCTGTTGGCCATCCATTCAGGCGCTTGTTCTGGCTTTCTCCTGCTCTTGTACATGGGTATCTTTGGATGAGTAATGTGTCCTTTATTTGATTCCACTGCGCTGTAACCTTTTCTTAATTTCCTAGAACTTTTTTTTTATTATTATTATTACTGTACTATGGCAGAGCAGGTTACATGAATTGAAATGCAGTAGTTTCATCTTTAATAGCATCTACATCCAAGAATTCCATACATTTCAGAAAAATTTGTCTGGGAGGTGCACCTGGTCTGACCTACCTCGTGGTTGGAGGGGGAATGGAGAAAAGATGCTAGACAAGAGAGTGTTCTTTACCCTTACTTCTATTAATTTCCCAGGGTAACTTGCATCAGATCCCTCTGCAGCTCCCAAATTTTCCAATTATTTCTGCTTAACTTGTTTTTGAGGTTATCCACGTTTGCCTTGTATTTCTGCAAGTCCTGTTAAGTTTCTCTGATGTTAGCTGTACTGGACAGATAATGTCTTTTGCGGTGCTTACTCTAGTCTCTCTGTCCTGTGCACAATTTCAGATTTTGGATGTCTTGCCTGATCAGTGAGAAAGCCATCTTAATTCCTTCGTATTGTGCAATCAATTCTGTTTGTCCGGCTTTTACCACTACCATCAAGTTCAAATTGGAGGGCTGAGCGTCATCATTGTCGGTTTCCTTGATTTTTGTTTTAACTCTTGCTGCTGATCTCCTATGACTAGTCCGGGAAACTATTCTTTGTCTCTTCAAACACAGAATAAGCAGCGCTGACCAGTGGTGCTCAGCAGAGCTCGAATATTCGAGTAGCTCGAATATTCGAGCTCTTTTCCAGCTATTCGAGCTCGGTATTCGAGCTCCGAATAGCTGGAGCTATTCGAATGGGCTATCCGAGTACACTCGAATAGCCCATTCACTATTCGAGCTATTCGAGCAACCCGGCGCTATTCGAGCTCGGTACCGAGCTCGAATAGCGTCATAGCCCAGATTGATGTCCTTAGAGCCAATCAGAGGGCTCCCAGGCCCTCTGACGGCAGCCAATCACAGAGGGGGACCCTGGCCAGCCCCTACCCTATAAATAGCGGCCGCCATGTTCCGTTTCTCCATGCTTGCCTGAGACTTGTACAGAGAGAGAGTTGCTCCTTTGTGCTTTGGCTTAGCAAGTGCTCTATTGTGATCATTTACCTAGCGTTTTTGCTCACCTACACCTGCCATATACACCTATATTGTTGTTAGTTAGATAGACATTGTATTTTAGTTAGTAGCTTGTGTGTTACATTAGAGACAGGCAGCTGCTGCAAGCTTACAGGTTTAGGCCTCAGGGGGGCCTTGCCTCTGTGGGCAGCTGTCCTCTGTTTATTTCTCTCATCTATACCAGTATTTCTGCTGTCCTTTACTAATAGTATTGTAGTTATACTGTACTAGGAGTAGGACACTCACTGACTGTCACTGTTTATAGGCTACTAGCTAGCTCCTGCGTGTGTGCACTCACTCACTGTCTGTGTGTACACACACTCTATTTCCTTCTGATTACTGATAGATTATTGTTATTTAGTTGTACTTACTTACTACTTACTCTTACTGTACCCGTAGGGACACTCACTGTCACTGTTCATATAGGCTACTAGCTCCTGCGTGTGCGCACTGCACTCACTGTCTGAGTGTACACACACAACACACACTCTATTTCCTTCTGATCACTGATTGATTATCGTAATTAGTTAGTTGTACTTACTGTTACTACTTACTCTTACTGTACTAGGAGTCTAGGACACTCGGTCACTGTCCATAGGCTACTAGCTCCTGCGTGCGTGCACTCACTGTCTGAGTGTACACACACCCACACTCCATTTCCTTCTGATCGCTGATTGATTATCGTAATTAGTTAGTTCTACTTACTGTTACTACTTACTCTTACTGTACTAGGAGTCTAGGACACTCAGTCACTGTGTTCATAGGCTACTAGCTCCTGCGTGCGGTCACTCACTGTCTGAGTGTACACACACCACCCACACTCTATTTCCTTCTGATCGCTGATTGATTATTGTAATTAGTTAGTTCTACTTACTGTTACTACTTACTCTTACTGTACTAGGAGTCTAGGACACTCAGTCACTGTGTTCATAGGCTACTAGCTCCTGCGTGCGTGCACTCACTGTCTGAGTGTACACACACCCACACTCCATTTCCTTCTGATCGCTGATTGATTATTGTAATTAGTTAGTTCTACTTACTGTTACTACTTACTCTTACTGTACTAGGAGTCTAGGACACTCAGTCACTGTGTTGATAGGCTACTAGCTCCTGCGTGCGTGCACTCACTGTCTGAGTGTACACACACCCACACTCCATTTCCTTCTGATCGCTGATTGATTATTGTAATTAGTTAGTTCTTCTTACTGTTACTACTTACTCTTACTGTACTAGGAGTCTAGGACACTCAGTCACTGTGTTCATAGGCTACTAGCTCCTGCGTGCGTGCACTCACTGTCTGAGTGTACACACACCCACACTCCATTTCCTTCTGATCGCTGATTGATTATTGTAATTAGTTAGTTCTACTTACTGTTACTAGTTACTCTTACTGTACTAGGAGTCTAGGACACTCAGTCACTGTGTTCATAGGCTACTAGCTCCTGCGTGCGTGCACTCACTGTCTGAGTGTACACACACCCACACTCCATTTCCTTCTGATCGCTGATTGATTATTGTAATTAGTTAGTTCTACTTACTGTTACTACTTACTCTTACTGTACTAGGAGTCTAGGACACTCAGTCACTGTGTTCATAGGCTACTAGCTCCTGCGTGCGTGCACTCACTGTCTGAGTGTACACACACAACACACACTCTATTTCCTTCTGATCGCTGATTGATTATCGTAATTAGTTAGTTCTACTTACTGTTACTACTTACTCTTACTGTACTAGGAGTCTAGGACACTCAGTCACTGTCCATAGGCTACTAGCTCCTGCGTGCGTGCACTCACTGTCTGAGTGTACACACACTAAATTTACTTGTGATTACTACTGATTATTGTAACTGCTAGTTGTACTTCCTGACTGTTACTACTTACTTACTGTACTAGGGGACACTCACTCAGTCACCTCACCAACCAACCCACTCCATTAAAGTACCCCACTTTTCAGCCGCCCTTTTAAAAAACTTTTCTCTATACGCCCAAAACATTGAAGATGTCTGGAAGTGGCAGCCAGCGCGGTTTGGGCAAGGGGAAGGGCAGCAAGGGAATCAGGAGGAGAGGGAGCAGCATTGTGGCAAGCCGCGGCCGCGGGCGCGCCACCATGCACAGTTCCGCAGCAGCAGCAGCAGCGTCAGTGGCTAACATTCCTCCCATAGCCACTGGCCGTGGACGCCTTGGGCGCCGCCCAGCAGGAGCATCTGCAACTCACGCTGCAGAGACACAGCAGCAGCAGCGTGTAGCACCTGCTCCCATTTTCCTCCAGCCGGGTCGGAAACGTCCCATTGAGGAAAAGGATGCAGACACTGTGGTGCAACTCATGACGGAGGATGAGCAGCCCGCCATCAGCTCTGCATCCGAGGCCTCCACCCTCACCACCACCACCACCACCACCCCTGTTCGCAGCAGCCGCCCAGCAGGGTCTGGGGAGGAGGCCAGTTCACCGTCACTCGCCGACCTGTCATTCAGCAGTCTTTTGACCCCAGGCATCATGAGTAAATTGTCTGCTGTTGTTGGCGATCTTGAGGAGGAGATGCTGATGGGCACTTTGGGGGATGAGGGATTGGACAGCAAGACTGTGGCGACAGTCAAGCAGCCCATCCATGCATCAGGAGAGGAGTTTGGGGGGTCCTCATCCCAGCAGGACATGTTTCAGGAGGGGGAGGATGATGATGACCCGGTGACAGACAGAGACTGGGTGCCACCACCTCCAGGGGATGTCGTCCTCAGCAGCTCTGAGGAGGAGGAGGAGGATGCTCTTGTGGGCCTTGCAAGGAGGCGCATCATTGCAAGCATTGGCAGCAGCAGTAGGCAGGTCCCACAGCCTGCTGGTGTCTCAGGCTCAGCAGCAGCAGCAGCAGCATCTGCCAGTACCACCACCAGCCGCACCCAAGCCCCCCAAGCCCCCCCCCCAACCACCACAGGGAGACAGGCAGCAGCGCTTCCATGCCGTAGGGGGATGTTTAAGTCACCAACCTGGCGATATTTCACCATGCCCACTGTGTACAGCAAGTACGCCACTTGCAACCACTGTCAGTGGAAGTTGAGCAGAGGTGCAGACCCCTTAAAGTTCTGCACCAGCTCGCTCATCAACCACCTTGCGGCTAAACATTTCCACCAGCATGAGGAGTTCCAGAGGCTGAAGGCATCTGGTGCTGGCAGTGGCACCACACCCATCACTGCACAGCCTTCAGCAGCAGCAGCAGCAACAGCAGCCACCCGCCCTCCTGCTCCTCCAGCAGCACCAGCAGGAGTGCGGAAACGCACTGCTCCTCCCCCCTCTGCAACTCCTGCCGCCGACACTGAGGCCTGTTCTGGCAGCCAGTCCTCAGTGGCCTCCTCCGCTGTGTCTGCTGATTCCCGTGCCAGCAAAAGGCCACGCCAGAGCCTTTTGAGCGAGTCCTTCCAGGGGGTGGTTAGGGCTCTGCCTCCCAGCAGCCGTCGCGTGCGGCAGCTGAACGGCTTGCTGGCACGGGCCATGTGCTCCCAACTCCTGCCGTACACGCTCGTGCAGGAGGGGAGCGACATTCGTGCGCTGCTTGCTTGCGCAGCCCCAGACTGGCAGCTCCCCAGCAGACACTTCTTTGCCCGCAAGGCCATTCCTGCACTGCACCGCTTTGTGATGGCCAATGTGGAGCGAGGGCTGGAGCACGCGGTTGGTGAAAGGGTCCACGTCACCATGGACTCCTGGAGCAGCCGCTTCGGGACAGGCCGCTACCTGTCCTTCACTGTCCACTGGGTCAGCTTGGTGGAAGGGGGTGAGGATGGGAGAGCAGCAGCGGGCACAGCAGCAGCAGCAACACAGTGGGTGGTGCCACCCCGCAGGGTCAGGGGAACTGCAGCAGGTTCCTCCGATCCTCTGCCATCCTCCGGCACACCTGGCCAAACCCCCCGCCTCAGCAGCAGCGTGAAGGCCCGCCACTGCCAAGCGCTGCTGCACTTGGTCAGCCTTGGGAAGACCAAGCTGATGGCAACCCATGTGTTGGCCAAACTCCAGGAGCAGGAGAGGATTTGGCTGACCCCCAGAGGCCTCAGAGTCGGAGAGGTGGTGGCCGACAATGGGGCCAATCTGGTTGCCGCAATAGACAGGGGAAACCTGACCCACATCCCCTGTCTTGCCCACGTGCTGAACCTGGTGGTGCAGAAGTTCCTGCGCACCTACCAGGGGATGGGCGAACTGCTGGAAACGGCAAGGAATGTTGTGCGTCACTTCCGGCGCTCGGCTGCAGCCTGTGCGAGCCTGGAAGACGTGCAAAAGGAGCTGGATCTGCCACGCCATCGGCTGATCCTTGACGTTCCGACTCGCTGGAACTCCACCCTGGCGATGTTGGAGCGTCTGGTTGAACAGAGGCACGCTGTCAACCAGTACCTTGCCCTGGCCACTGTTTCCGCAGCTCAGAGAAGGGACAAGACCAGCAACATCCCGTCCATCGTCCCCGATGATGACTGGAGGCACATGCAGCAGGTGTGCTTTGTGCTGGCTCCCTTCCTGCAGGCCACAAACATGGTGAGCAGGGACCATGCTATGGTCTGCGAGTGGGTGCCCCTGGTTTCTCTGCTGAACAGGGCCCTCGATGCTTTGCTGGAACAGGGAGCGGCAGCCTTGGACCAGCAGGAGCGGCAACCAGCTGCGCAGTCCACCTCTGAGGGGGAGGAGGAGGAGGACTTGGTGGAGGTCCCTGACCTGGCTGCTGATGAGGGGGATCAGCACAGCGCAGCTGAGTTGGTGCGGGGGTGGAGAGAGGATGAGGCGGCAGAGGAGGAGGATGAGGACAGCACTGACGTCGATGTGCCAGCAGACGTGGCCCGCCTCTTCCCAATGGCAGCGCACATGCTGACGTGCCTGCGCAGGGACCCCAGGGTGATCCAGATGAAGCAGAGGGAGGACATCTGGATCAGCATGATGTTGGACCCACGCCTCAAGGGGAAGTTGAGCCAGTTCCTGCCGCCTGCAGGAGGAGACCCAGCGCAACAAATAAGGAGCTTGCAGCAGGCCCTTGTTGAGCGCTTGGAGGAAGCCTTCCCCCAGCCTTCCACCCCCACTGTCCAGCAGCCAGCACAGAGGCAGCAGCAGGTGCCTGCATCCAGCAGCAGCAAGCGCCCCACAGACCTGCTGTCTCTCAGCCACGAGCTCTACAGGACTGTAGAGGCTCCGGCAGCAGTGACTAGAGAGGAGATGCATGCAGCAGCATCCTCCTCCGGTCACAGCCAGCGCCTGACCCGCATGGTGGCTGACTACATGGGGTCGTACAGCGGGCTTGACAGCGATGCCCCTGTTGATCCCATGGAGTATTGGGTCAAGCGCATGGAGATCTGGAGCGAGCTGGCGCAGTACGCCCTGGAAGTGCTGTCCTGCCCCCCTTCCAGCGTGCTGTCCGAGCGCTGCTTCAGTGCAGCTGGTGGCGTGGTCACCGAGAAACGCTCACGTCTGTCTCACAAGTCTGTGGACAGACTGACGTTTCTCAAGATGAACCAGGCGTGGGTGGAAGGCGAGTTCCTGGCCCCTGTTGTCGGCGAGAGGGGGACATGAACTGGCTGCCGGAACCATCGTTAATGTGCCTTACCACCCTTTACCACCTCCTGGCTCCTGCTTACTAAGCCAGCCTGGTTCACTTTGACTATTACGTCGCCTGCAGCCACACATTTTACACCTACAGTGGGCTGCTGTGTACTGCCCTTCTGCTGTCTGTCTGTGTTTCCCACTGCCAGGGTACACAGAATTACCTTCTTCTGCTGCCACTCTGCCACCAGCTATTACGTCAAACAATAGCTATATTGGTTGCAAAACCAAAACCAAACAAACCATTAAAAAAAATAAAAGGTTTAATTTTTCGGAGGTGCCCGGGTTGAAAACTGTGTTGTCCCAGTTGTGTATTGGACACAATGTGGGCTGCACGACCGCTGTCTGGGACCTCCTGTTGTGTTTATTTACAGCCCTGGTATCACCGCTAGGTACCAGGGCTATTATGTCACGCTGCCTACCTGCTGCCACACTCACACTGCTCCTCCACACCTCCTCCTGCTGCTGCTGCTGCTGTCTGTCTGTGTTTCCCACTGCCAGGGTACACAGATGATTTACCTTCTGCTGCCACTCTGCCACCAGCTATTACGTCAAACAATAGCTGCTCGCCTACTCCTCCATTCCTCCTCCTGCTGCTGCTGTCTGTCTGTGTTTCCCACTGCCAGGGTACACAGAATTACCTTCTTCTGCTGCCACTCTGCCACCAGCTATTACGTCAAACAATAGCTATATTGGTTGTAAAACCAAAAACCAAAAAACCATTAAAAAAAAAAAAAGGTTTAATTTTTCTGAGGTGCCCGGGTTGAAAACTGTGTTGTCCCAGTTGTGTATTGGACACAATGTGGGCTGCACGACCGCTGTCTGGGACCTCCTGTTGTGTTTATTTACAGCCCTGGTATCACCGCTAGGTACCAGGGCTATTATGTCACGGCGAGCTGCCTGCCTCATTGACTGCCTGCTGCCACACACTCATCCTCCTCCTCCTGCTGCTGAATTTACCTCCTGCTGTCTTTGTGTTTCCACTGCCAGGGAGCACATACAATGGCGCTTCCAACATGCGTGCGCCCACCAGCTATTTGTTACGCTCAAAAATAGCTGCATTTCTTTAAAAAAAATTGAAAAGAGAAATACGTGAAGATGATGAAGAAGAAGATGAAAAAGAAGAAGAAGATAAAGAAGAAGAAGATGAAGAAGATGAAGAAGAAGAAGATGAAGAAGAAGATGAAGAAGAAGATGAAAAAGAAGATGAAAAAGAAGAAGAAGATGAAGAAGATGAAGAAGAAGAAGATGAAGAAGAAGAAGATGAAGAAGAAGAAGAAGAAGATGAAGAAGATGAAGAAGAAGAAGATGAAGAAGATGAAGAAGAAGAAGATGAAGAAGAAGAAGATGAAGAAGAAGAAGATGAAGAAGAAGAAGAAGAAGAAGAAGAAGATGAAGAAGAAGAAGATGAAGAAGATGAAGATGAAGAAGAAGATGAAGATGAAGATGAAGAAGAAGATGAAGAAGATGAAGAAGAAGATGATGAAGAAGAAGAAGAAGAAGAAGAAGAAGATGATGAAGAAGAAGAAGAAGAAGAAGAAGAAGAAGAAGAAGAAGATATAGAAGAAGAAGATCTAGAAGAAGAAGAAAGATAAAGAAGAAGAAGAACAAGTATATACAGTAACACTACTGAACAAAATTTAGGACACAACTTCTCTTTCCACATTTTTTTTTAAAGGAACATCCCCACATAATCACTTGCTGTTGTTACTTGGAAAAAAAGATGTTTCTTGCATCATTCACCCTCAAAACAAGTGTTGGAAGCTATTTAAGGCCAATTCGAATAGTCAGCTCGAATAGTGAGCTCGAATACCGACTCGAATAGTGAGCTCGAAGTCCGAGGTCGAATCGAATAGTAAAAATTATTCGACTCGAATATTCGACTGACCTCGAATAATTTACTATTCGAATTCGACCAAACTCGAATTTTAAAAAGGGGTATTTGAGCATCACTAGCGCTGACACAGAGAATTGCTGCTAGAGGTAGGCCGGCTTCACAGCCCAATGGAAAGGAATAGAGATCTAAAGTACCTCAGCGCAATATGGATAACAGTTTACCCGTATAACCAGGGTGGTCCACAGTACCTGATCTTGAAGTTCCCACCTCTGGTGATACACGGAGTATGATTATGAGAGTCTGATGTCTTGCTGTAATCCCGACAACCTAAGACCAACTCCGTGTGAATACAGAGTGATCGCGCTAGATGGATTTCCGGAATCCTCGGTCATGTGGTCCACGTAGTAGCTTGTGGACGTGCCCTCTATGCGTTCCACCGGCGTCACCTGCGTCCAGATGGTACTGAAAAAGATACGCAGATACAATAGTGCACACCGTAGGGGCCAAACAATACCAAGCGCAGGATTCCACTTACTGGATAAAAACTTTTAATATGAGCAGTATTGCAGCGTTGTAGCGTAGCCTCCACTTCCCGACTCGAGTTTCGGCTCTCGCCTTCGTCAGGGGGTGGGGCTACATACACAGGAGGTCACATTTATTTACATAACTCCTCCCTACACATGCCGGAGGAGTTTAAAAACACTTTCAAATCTCAGAATCCGCATAAAAACATAATGCATATAAAACCAGCATGGCCATATGCCACATGAATTTCAAACCAGGATTAATACAATAATAATAAAAATTAGTAGAAATAGAAAAAGAGAAAGAGAGAAACATTGTCTTAGATTCTTAAAGAGACAGTCTCTCAGTTTTACTCATCACGTATAAAACAATTTAAATCAATATTGGCATTTAAGCCATGGGGTGCCAGGCTCTGTAATTGGAATATCCAGCGAGTCTCCAGCTGTGATAGCCCTTTAATCACATTACCACCCCTCCAGTGTGGTTTTATCAGGTCTATTCCATAACACCTTATACCTGTTGGATCTTTATTATGGTGCTTAGAGAAATGTTCTGGGACACTATGCGCCTTTTTGTCTGGATGTCCAATATTGTAGATATGTTCTGAGCACCTTTTCCTCACACGTCTGCCCGTGCGGCCCACATATTGCAGACCGCACGGACATTCCAGAACATATACAACATTTATTGATGTACATGTGATAAATTTATCAATCACGAATCTTTTGCCATTCGAGGTGGAAGTAAAAACGGTCATTCTCCGTCCTCCATATTCACAAATCTTGCACAATTTGGGTTTTCTGCAGGGGAAGAAACCTTTCAGAGTGGGAAACATTGGTGGTCTTGTTTCTTTAATGCAATTTTTCACTATTTTATCTCTTAGATTTTGGGGTCTCCTATAAATTATGTTGGGTTCCTCCGGGAGAGCAGGCCCCAAAACAGGATCCTTCTTCAAAATTCCCCAACTATCAGTTAAAATTTTCTTTATTTTCTTGTGGTCTCGTGAGTAAGTGGTGATGAAAGAAAACTCTGATTTATCCTCTGCAGATTTCTCTTTCTGAGTCTTAGTTACTAATCTGGCATGCCTTCCTTCTTTCAAAACCTTCAGCCTTTCCCCCTCAATATTGACCCTGTCATATCCTTTTTCTACAAAACGGTCCACCAGAATTTTGGATTGACTCCAATAATCGTCATCTTTACTACAGTTCCTCCGAATCCTACAGAACTGACCCCTGGGGACATTCCTTAACCAGGGGGTATGGTGACAGCTCTTTGGATCGATGTAGGAGTTGCGATCACTTTCTTTAAAAAAACATCTGGTCAACAAGGAATTTCCTTCAACAAATATATTAAGATCTAAAAAATCTACATCTGTTTTACTGTAGGTGACAGAGAATTCCAAATTCCATTCGTTGTTATTAATGGAATTAATAAAGGCCAATAGGGAGGTTTCATCACCTCTCCAAACAAACAAGCAGTCATCTATAAAGCGTTTCCAGCATAATAGAGGGCCTTGTTTAAACGTCTCTAAAGAGGTGTGTTCCCATTCTGCCATGTATAAATTGGCTATACTGGGGGCATGCTTAGCCCCCATAGCCACACCCCTTTGTTGTAGATAAAAAGATCCCTCGAACCAAAAATAATTGCAAGATGTGGAGAAATCAAAAAGTCTGCATATAAAGTCCACCTGTTCAGTAGGTATCGTATCCCCTTTTCTTAAATACGCAGATATGATGGTTGCTGCTTTACATATTGGAATGCATGTGTACAGCGATTTGACATCTGCTGTGCACAGAAAAAGATCACTCCAATCCTCGATCTGAGCATCTAATTGCTGCAGATTGGTGATCACATCCAGCGTATCTTTTAAATAGGACGGTATAGTTCTCACCAAAGGCTGGAGAAAAGTTTCTATATATTCCCCCACCCGGCACGTAACCGAATTGATTCCTGAAACAATCGGTCTGCCGGGTGGGGCTAGGGTATCTTTGTGTACTTTGGGCAATGCATATATAACTGGTCTTCTTGGATACCGTCCTATTTAAAAGATACGCTGGATGTGATCACCAATCTGCAGCAATTAGATGCTCAGATCGAGGATTGGAGTGATCTTTTTCTGTGCACAGCAGATGTCAAATCGCTGTACACATGCATTCCAATATGTAAAGCAGCAACCATTATATCTGCGTATTTAAGAAAAGGGGATACGATACCTACTGAACAGGTGGACTTTATATGCAAACTTTTTGATTTCTCCACATCTTGCAATTATTTTTGGTTCGAGGGATCTTTTTATCTACAACAAAGGGGTGTGGCTATGGGGGCTAAGCATGCCCCCAGTATAGCCAATTTATACATGGCAGAATGGGAACACACCTCTTTAGAGACGTTTAAACAAGGCCCTCTATTATGCTGGAAACGCTTTATAGATGACTGCTTGTTTGTTTGGAGAGGTGATGAAACCTCCCTATTGGCCTTTATTAATTCCATTAATAACAACGAATGGAATTTGGAATTCTCTGTCACCTACAGTAAAACAGATGTAGATTTTTTAGATCTTAATATATTTGTTGAAGGAAATTCCTTGTTGACCAGATGTTTTTTTAAAGAAAGTGATCGCAACTCCTACATCGATCCAAAGAGCTGTCACCATACCCCCTGGTTAAGGAATGTCCCCAGGGGTCAGTTCTGTAGGATTCGGAGGAACTGTAGTAAAGATGACGATTATTGGAGTCAATCCAAAATTCTGGTGGACCGTTTTGTAGAAAAAGGATATGACAGGGTCAATATTGAGGGGGAAAGGCTGAAGGTTTTGAAAGAAGGAAGGCATGCCAGATTAGTAACTAAGACTCAGAAAGAGAAATCTGCAGAGGATAAATCAGAGTTTTCTTTCATCACCACTTACTCACGAGACCACAAGAAAATAAAGAAAATTTTAACTGATAGTTGGGGAATTTTGAAGAAGGATCCTGTTTTGGGGCCTGCTCTCCCGGAGGAACCCAACATAATTTATAGGAGACCCCAAAATCTAAGAGATAAAATAGTGAAAAATTGCATTAAAGAAACAAGACCACCAATGTTTCCCACTCTGAAAGGTTTCTTCCCCTGCAGAAAACCCAAATTGTGCAAGATTTGTGAATATGGAGGACGGAGAATGACCGTTTTTACTTCCACCTCGAATGGCAAAAGATTCGTGATTGATAAATTTATCACATGTACATCAATAAATGTTGTATATGTTCTGGAATGTCCGTGCGGTCTGCAATATGTGGGCCGCACGGGCAGACGTGTGAGGAAAAGGTGCTCAGAACATATCTACAATATTGGACATCCAGACAAAAAGGCGCATAGTGTCCCAGAACATTTCTCTAAGCACCATAATAAAGATCCAACAGGTATAAGGTGTTATGGAATAGACCTGATAAAACCACACTGGAGGGGTGGTAATGTGATTAAAGGGCTATCACAGCTGGAGACTCGCTGGATATTCCAATTACAGAGCCTGGCACCCCATGGCTTAAATGCCAATATTGATTTAAATTGTTTTATACGTGATGAGTAAAACTGAGAGACTGTCTCTTTAAGAATCTAAGACAATGTTTCTCTCTTTCTCTTTTTCTATTTCTACTAATTTTTATTATTATTGTATTAATCCTGGTTTGAAATTCATGTGGCATATGGCCATGCTGGTTTTATATGCATTATGTTTTTATGCGGATTCTGAGATTTGAAAGTGTTTTTAAACTCCTCCGGCATGTGTAGGGAGGAGTTATGTAAATAAATGTGACCTCCTGTGTATGTAGCCCCACCCCCTGACGAAGGCGAGAGCCGAAACTCGAGTCGGGAAGTGGAGGCTACGCTACAACGCTGCAATACTGCTCATATTAAAAGTTTTTATCCAGTAAGTGGAATCCTGCGCTTGGTATTGTTTGGCCCCTACGGTGTGCACTATTGTATCTGCGTATCTTTTTCAGTACCATCTGGACGCAGGTGACGCCGGTGGAACGCATAGAGGGCACGTCCACAAGCTACTACGTGGACCACATGACCGAGGATTCCGGAAATCCGTCTAGCGCGATCACTCTGTATTCACACGGAGTTGGTCTTAGGTTGTCGGGATTACAGCAAGACATCAGACTCTCATAATCATACTCTGTGTATCACCAGAGGTGGGAACTTCAAGATCAGGTACTGTGGACCACCCTGGTTATACGGGTAAACTGTTATCCATATTGCGCTGAGGTACTTTAGATCTCTATTCTATGTCTCTTGGTTTGCTCTCCATAATATAGTCTGCCTTCCTTCATTTGGCTCTCAACAAGTCTTCAGACAGAATCCACTTCAATCCAGCACAGCTCTTTTACAAATCCACTGTATTTTATGAAAGATACGTACAAAGTTCCATTAAAATGCTGCACCCTTGTGCAGCATTTTAATGGAACTTTGTACGTATTGTTCATAAAATAAAGTGGATTTGTAAAAGAGCTGTGCTGGATTGAAGTGGATTCTGTCTGAAGACTTGTTGATAAATGGGTGAATCCTTGCACACTCCCACACCCTGGCCATTTGAGTGCTGCTCCTACTTTGCGTTTGGAGTGATATATAGACATATGGCTATTTTAGGGAATACATTGTGAGCTCCTTTGAGGGACAGTTGAGTGAAAAGACAATATACTTTGTACAGCGCTATATGAATACAAAATAATAATTCTGAGGTATAGTAAGTATCTATTTGCATCACTTTTTATTTAGGGTTCCCTTTAAAAGATGTGGATATTTGATAAAAAGTCACAGATGCCAGGGAAAAAGAAATAATGATATTGCAGTTCTCAATGACTGCTCCAAGCTTCAGGACAAGCACAATACATATACAAGAAGTATATTTCTCATCAGATATTTTTCAGTGAGGCAACCACAGACAAGACAAATAACATTTATATTGTGCTTTTCTCCTGGCAGGCTCAAAGTGCCAAAGCTGCAGCCACCAGGGTGCGCTCAGTAGTCAGTAGCAGTGTTAGGGCTCAGCCACACTATAAGCGCTTTACTGAGTGCTTGTGAATGATTAGCGCTTTCTGAGTGTATTTTAAAAATCACTCCCATTCACTTTCATTAAAATCACAGTAAAAATCTGGTAAAAATTGCCACGTTTTTACACGTACACGATTGCGTTTTTTACCACAATTTTAATGAAAATGAATGGGAGTGATTTTTAAAATGCGCTCAGAAAGCTCTAATCAATCACAAGCGCTCAGAAAAGCACTTATAGTGTGCCTGAGCCCTTAGGGAGTCTTGCCCAAGGATTCCTCGATGAACAGGTGCTGGCTTACTAAACAGGAAGAGCCTAGATTCAAACCCAGGTCTCCTGTGTCAGAGGTGGAGTCTTTCACTTATCAAGCCACTCAGCAAGTGCCAAATGAGCACTTGAAATAATTGAGCACTTGAAATAATTGAGCACTGTGTATAAATATACATAGATAAATAGCACTATCCATTTATGAATGTAAATAATTATGTGAGCTATTATTGTGGTGCTGCCTCCACTCTCTAAACTGTACTCGGTCACAACTACAGCACATGCTGTGCCCCATCTCCTCGATTGGGCTCCTGAACGGCTGTGCACAGCAGCTGTGGCCGGAACATCCCGAGCATGCAAACTTACAATTGTTCCTGCATCACGCATGCACAGGAAGCTTGTAGCCATGTGCACAGTCGTTCAAGAAGTTCAAGAGCAAAATTGAGGAGGTGCGCGGACAGGACAGAGCATGTGCCATGACTGCAACTGAGCCCAGTCCCAGCTTTAAAAGCGGGGCGACTGGAAGAACCCCCCGGTATGACCACACCAGGTTTTTTTGTTCATTTCAGGCAGCCCTGGGTCGCCCATGATGCAAGGTGATGCCCCTTCCTTAGGCGGAATCAGCTTCAGGACGGCCTCCCGCCACTCCACTCTTCTAGGGTCCCCCTCCAGTGCTCTCCTCCCCCACCATGCAGAAGAACAGCAGCAGCAGCATAAAGGCACTTACGTCAACCCGCCCGGGTCTCCCCTGTGATGTGCCATGCAGCCGCTGGGTCTTAGTGATGGGTCGTTCGCGAACGAGCCGGTTCTAAGAGCCGGCTCTTTGCTGCAAACGACGAGGCAGTTCTCAGTTATAAAAGAGCCGATGCCTCAGCTGCCCCACACAGCTCTGCTTTGCTCTGTAATAAAGGGCGCTGAGGCATGCTGGAAGATGTAGTCCTCCTCTTTCAGCTTGTAGGAGTGTATGGGGCGGAGCAGAGCAGTAGCAGGAGGGATTGCCCCAGTCAGATAAGCAGTCTGGAGTTGTCATGGAAACGGGGGCGGGGCTTTTACTCCGATTCTGAGTGGTGTCTAGTGATGTTTAATGAAGAGCCGATTCAGAGCCGTAAGAGCCGGCTCTTTAATGGGAGCCAATTCAGAAGAGCCGATTCTCTGTGAAGAGCCGGAATTCCCATCACTACAGGGTCTCCCCTTTGATCTGCCCTCTGTAGCCGCCGCTCGTCTGCTTCCTGTTTCTGCTGCAGGAAGTAGATGAGCAGCGGCTCACAGGGGAGACCCGGTGGCTGGACGTAAGTACCTTTATGCTGCCGCTGCTGTTCTTCTGCTTGGAGGGGGGGGGGGAAAGAGCCCCAGAGGGGGACACTAGGAGAGGGAGGAGAGAAATCGGGCCCCCCTCCGGCGAACAGCTGCCCCCTTCCTTTTCTCTGGCGGGTGCTGTGCGATCATTCCAAATGGGGGGGAGCGGCGCATCCTCACAAGTTTGCCTGAGGTGGCAAAAAGTCTAGAACCGGCCCTGATTTCAGGTTTACTTTTAGGCCCGGTTCACATTAGCGTTCGCTATCAGGATTTTCCGGATCGGATCCGGAACACATACTGTACAAACGGAACGTACGTTCCGCATAGCAATGTAATGTCTATGCAGACGTTCACACGCGTCCGTTCCGTACGTACCGGAGCCGGATCGGATCCGGACTCTTTTCCAACATGCGCTATTTTTTGGGTCCGGATCTCCGGCCCACACATCCTGACCGGAGGCTGACCGGAGCCTGACAGCACCATCAGGCACACAGAACCCAATGGGGAACGGAAGGCACAGAACACACTGCCTACAAAAACCTGACATTCTACCCCACTTCCTATGCGTATCCAAGCGGCCATTTCGGATGGGGACACATGGGCCAAGCATGTCTGGAGTGGAGCAGCAGTGACAGACGTGCTGGAGCTGTTTTGGCAGAATGTCGGAGGTGGAGGTGAGGCCTACAGCGGAGGAACCTGATTCTACAGGTGCACCTTCTGCTGACCCCAACATTTTTTTATTTAATTTCGCTATTTTTTGCCCACGGATCCTGATGGCAGCCTGATGCATGCCTGATGCAAACGGACCGGATCCTGATCGGATCCTGATCGGAACCGTACGGTTCCGATCAGGATCAGGTCCTGATCCGATCAGGATCCGGTCCGTTTGCAAGGCAAAACGCAAGTGTGAATGGGGCCTAATTGTATTTCATTATGATTACAGCCTCCACAAAGCAGTACAAATGCAACATATACTAGTGAATTCATTAAACGCATAGTATAACAGTTAATTAACAGCTATCAAAAATATCTTAGTAGAAGAGTCTGGGAATCCAAATATTAGGTTATCAGCGTAAACCTGATAGTTTCCATGTGAAGCCGTCACTTTTAGATTGCTTGTGATCTTCTGTTTATGTTGTCTAAGTACTTATGCTGGGAAAATATTAGCACTAATGTTGCAAAGAATCAAAGAAAAAACAACAGGTTATATGCAAACTGTTGGCCGTTTCCTCTCAAATTCTACTCTGAATTTCCCTCCTAGTGGTCATGAGTGGTATTGCACCGGCTTAAAATGTTCTAAACTTACAGCATATGGCATACATTTGTAGTGAATTTAGTATTTTGTGGCATTAGAGTAAACATGTATTCATTGCTGGCATATGTCATTAGACTGGCCTTTCTTCCTATTGTTTACTCCTGGTCATGTGAGTTACCAATAAAGGGAGGATTTCCAACATAAAGCCTTCTACAAACTTTTTAAATAGAAATTTTCTTCAATGGCCGCATTTTGATCCAGTTTTCCGATTAAACGCGAATTGCCAATGACAGCAGTATTTTATAACCGGTAGGAATTTATTTCTGACGCACTCCCAGGACCAGATTTACCATAAGGCACTGTAGGCACATGCCTACAGGCACCTGATGATGAAAATGTGACTCGCTCTCCTCCCCTAGTGCCTCCCTCCCCCCTTCCCTATGCAGAGTCCTGAGTGAAAATGAGAGGTTACTCACCCTGCTCTTGACATTCCACTGACTAGATCCCCCTAAGTCAGGGGAATCTCTAGCTACTTAATACGGAGGGTACCTCTGGCTACCTAATACTAAGGGGCACCTGTAGTTACCTATGGTGGGCAACAGAAGTAAGGGAGAAGTGACAGCTGGGATAAGCAGCACACTTGCGGTGCGGTTCGGCGGGTGTTTGTAGGTTCATGGAGAGCGAAGTCTAAGGTGCCAGGACATCTGTGCCTATAGGCTCCTGTGAGGTAAATCCGGGCCTGCGCACTCCATTCAGCATTTTTCCTGTATTTGGATTACGGATGATCAATGAGAAGCAAATCATTTTGTTAAGATGCAGCATTGTGCAGATGCAACACTCCTACAGGTGCTCCCAACTCGCAAGCATTTTTTTTCAGATACTGTATGAAGAAGTGGGCAAAGATCAGTGAAATGAGTTATCTGTTTTTAAGTGTTCAATTAAAACCTGTTTACCTCATGCAAGGTATTGAGCTCTATTCACAATCATTTTCCGCATGCGGAAATGCACTTGCGGTAAATTCCCAACTGAAATAAGACCATCTTGACATTCACAAAATGTTACTGTAGTAGTAGAAAAGAAGAATGTCTGGCACACAATGCTGGCTACCATTCACAAAATGTTACGCATGGTTATTTACCGCATGTGTAAAATTGTATGCATTGTTTTCCCACATGCGTAAAAAGTGTGGTAAAATTCAGCAAAAATCTGTAATTCTCGCAAAAATCGAAATTCACAAAGAAAAAGGGGCTCATTATTTCTGACTTAAAGAGACTCTAAAGCGAGAATAAATCTCGCTTCAGAGCTCAAAGTTAGCAGGGGCACGTGTGCCCCTGCTAAACCGCCGCTATCGCGCCGCACAAAGGGAGTCCCTTCACCCCCAAACCCACCCCAGCACGACTTGGTCGTGCACTTGGTCGCTCCTGGAGGCAGGGCTAACGGCTGCAGCCCTGCCTCCAGTCACGTCTGTCAGCGGCGCATCACCGCCTCTCCCCCGCCCCTCTCAGTGAAGGAAGACTGAGAGGGGCAGGGGAGAGGCGGAGATACGCGCTGACAGACGCGCGTGGGGCAGGGCTGCGGCGGTTAGCCCTGCCCCAACCAGGAAGCGCTCCCCCCGCATTACGGAGGGGGATTTGGGGGTGAAGGGACCCCCGTTAAGCCGCGCTATAGCGGCGTTTTAGCAGGGGCACACATGCCCCTGCTAACTCTGAGGTCTGAAGCGAGATTTATTCTCGCTTCAGTCTCTCTTTAACTACCAATTTTATATCACCTACAAGTACTTGGTGATATATTTCGCATCCCATTGACTTGAATGGAGTCTGGAGCCTTGAACGCTGTGTTTGCTGGATTTAAAAACCAATGACATTTTTTATGCCACTTTTTTTCGCATGTTTAATACATCATTATGCATGTTTCCCCAATTTTTTACACATTGTTCCAGCATATGGAAAACATGTGGAAAATTCTTAGTGAATGTGGAAAAAATGTGGAAATTATCACTGATGGTAATATAGCGGTAAAAAATCAATTTCCTACTTTCAAATTATCAATTTCCTACTTTTTGGGGAGCCTCTTTCATCCCAGTTACTTCCATAACACCCCTCCTCCCCCCCATTTTCTTGGGGGGTGATGTCTTTTGTAGAGTGCATCCCAACTGATGTTGAAATCCTAAAGATCCCACGTGAGGATGGGATCTCCTTTCTTACTTACCTTCACACTGTGGTAGCTAATGCTTCAACCCATGTTGTGAGTATTATTCTATTACACTCACTCAGTTTACCTGGCTTAGTATTATACTAAAAGGGGCTCCCGGGGTCTCTGTCTTTTTTTTTTTTTTCCTTCTCAGTTTAGGTCCCATTTACTCACTGATCCGCTTGCCCTTAATTCAGTAAATATTCATACATTTTTACCTCAAGTCTTCCGAAACTCTGCATTGCCGCAGCCCGCTCCCAACTTGACAGCCACCAAGCAGGTTTGAGTGGCTGGCCACAGAACTTCAGAGGACTTTTAAAAAAAAGCCACATTGGTTTTGCCGAGAAGGGTGATGGAGTTTCTGACATCTAATAAATTACAGGTAAGCAGGTGAGTTGTTACCATCCGCCAATCCTGGCAGCAGTAATAAGGAGCCTTACATTGCAGGCTCTGTATTTTTCCCCACTATAAGCCAGAGGCTAGTCTATAAAATCTGTACTTTACATCAAAGTCATTTCTAAGGCCTCTTGCACACTGCAAGCAATTCAGATCAGTGCTGCTCGGATACCCCTTTTCAAAATCCGAATCCGATTCGGATCCGGATACCCCGCTATCCGATCCGGGTCGGATATCCGAATTCAAAATTTTCCTATCCGAATCCGATTCGGATATCCGACCCCAGTATCCGACCGGATTCGGATATCCGGATTGAAAACCGGAAGTGGCCTTTAAATTGCTTTAAAAAGGTTTGTAAGGGTCAATTAGGCATGTAGCATCATTCTTTTTCAAAGGGGAACACTAATTGATGATGTGGGGACTTAAAATCCCCCCTCACAAAAAAAGGCTGTCAAAGGGCCAAGTGCAAAGTGCCAAATGCAAAGGGCCAAGTTCAAAGGGCCAAGTGTCAAGTGCAAAGGGCCAAGTGCAAAGGGCCAAGTGTCAAGTGCAAAGGGCCAAGTGCAAAGGGCCAAGTGTCAAGTGCAAAGGGCCAAGTGCCTAATGCAAAGTGCCAAGTTTAAAGGGCCAAGTGTCAAGTGCAAAGGGCCAAGTGCCTAATGCAAAGTGCCAAGTTTTAAGGGCCAAGTGTCAAGTGCAAAGGGCCAAGTGTCAAGTGCAAAGGGCCAAGTGTCAAGTGCAAAGGGCCAAGTGCAAAGTGCCAAATGCAAAGGGCCAAGTTCAAAGGGCCAAGTGCAAAGGGCCAAGTGCCTAATGCAAAGTGCCAAGTTTAAAGGGCCAAGTGTCAAGTGCAAAGGGCCAAGTGCCTAATGCAAAGGGCCAAGTTCAAAGGGCCAAGTGTCAAGTGCAAAGGGCCAAGTGCCTAATACAAAGTGCCAAGTTTAAAGGGCCAAGTGTCAAGTGCAAAGGGCCAAGTGCCTAATGCAAAGGGCCAAGTTCAAAGGGCCAAGTGTCAAGTGCAAAGGGCCAAGTGCCAAGGGCAAAGTGCCATGTGCAAAGTGCCAAGTGCCAACATGTGCAAACACGTGCAAAAATGTGCAAAGTGCAAACACGTGCAAACACATGCAAAATTGTGCAAACACGCGCAAACACATGCAAAAATGTGCAAACACGTGCAAAAATGTGCAAACACATGCAAAAATGTGCAAAGTGCAAACACGTGCAAACACATGCAAAAATGTGCAAACACATGCAAAAATGTGCAAACACGCGCAAACACATGCAAAAATGTGCAAACACATGCAAAAATGTGCAAACACGCGCAAACATGCAAAAATGTGCAAACACATGCAAAAATGTGCAAAGTGCAAACACGTGCAAACACATGCAAAAATGTGCAAACACATGCAAAAATGTGCAAACACGCGCAAACACATGCAAAAATGTGCAAACACATGCAAAAATGTGCAAACACGCGCAAACATGCAAAAATGTGCAAACACATGCAAAAATGTGCAAAGTGCAAACACGTGCAAACACATGCAAAAATGTGCAAACACATGCAAAAATGTGCAAACACGTGCAAAAATGTGCAAACACATGCAAAAATGTGCAAACACGTGCAAAAATGTGCAAACACATGCAAAAATGTGCAAAGTGCAAACACGTGCAAACACATGCAAAAATGTGCAAACACATGCAAAAATGTGCAAACACGCGCAAACACATGCAAAAATGTGCAAACACATGCAAAAATGTGCAAACACGCGCAAACATGCAAAAATGTGCAAACACATGCAAAAATGTGCAAAGTGCAAACACGTGCAAACACATGCAAAAATGTGCAAACACATGCAAAAATGTGCAAACACGCGCAAACACATGCAAAAATGTGCAAACACATGCAAAAATGTGCAAACACGCGCAAACATGCAAAAATGTGCAAACACATGCAAAAATGTGCAAAGTGCAAACACGTGCAAACACATGCAAAAATGTGCAAACACATGCAAAAATGTGCAAACACGCGCAAACACATGCAAAAATGTGCAAACACATGCAAAAATGTGCAAACACGCGCAAACATGCAAAAATGTGCAAACACATGCAAAAATGTGCAAAGTGCAAACACATGCAAAAATGTGCAAACACGCGCAAACACATGCAAAAATGTGCAAACACATGCAAAAATGTGCAAACACATGCAAAAATGTGCAAACACGCGCAAACATGCAAAAATGTGCAAACACATGCAAAAATGTGCAAAGTGCAAACACGTGCAAACATGCAAAAATGTGCAAACACGCGCAAACACATGCAAAAATGTGCAAACACATGCAAAAAATGTGCAAACACGCGCAAACACATGCAAAAATGTGCAAACACATGCAAAAATGTGCAAACACGCGCAAACATGCAAAAATGTGCAAACACATGCAAAAATGTGCAAAGTGCAAACACATGCAAAAATGTGCAAACACGCGCAAACATGCAAAAATGTGCAAACACATGCAAAAATGTGCAAAGTGCAAACACATGCAAAAATGTGCAAACACGCGCAAACACATGCAAAAATGTGCAAACACATGCAAAAATGTGCAAACACATGCAAAAATGTGCAAACACGCGCAAACATGCAAAAATGTGCAAACACATGCAAAAATGTGCAAAGTGCAAACACGTGCAAACATGCAAAAATGTGCAAACACGCGCAAACACATGCAAAAATGTGCAAACACATGCAAAAAATGTGCAAACACGCGCAAACACATGCAAAAATGTGCAAACACATGCAAAAATGTGCAAACACGTGCAAACACGTGCAAAAATGTGCAAAGTGCAAACACGTGCAAAGTGCAAAAATGTGGAAAGTGCAAACACGTGCAAACACGTTCAAAGTGCCATGTGCAAAGTGGCACTTTGCACGTGTTTGCACGTGTTTGCACATTTTTGCACGTGTTTTCACGTGTTTGCACATTTTTGCAGTTTGCACGTGTTTGCAGTTTGCACGTGTTTGCACTTTGCACGTGTTTGCACTGTGCATGTGTTTGCACGTGGCACTTTGCACGTGTTTGCTCGTGGCAGGCAGGCAGCACCTGGCCTGGTGTGTGTACAACACACACACAATCACATAGCAGGCAGCTGCAGCAGCACTGCAGCACACACTCTTAATGTCACATTTATGACATCAATGAAGCAAATGAATGATTTAACTATACTGTAGTGATTGTGAAGGGGTTAATCACTGAACAGCTTAGGTTTATAACTATGTACAGCCCTTTGTAGGGCACCAGCAATGGAGCAGGAGCATGTCTCTCAGGAAGCATTCAGCAAGCCAGGACGATCTGTCTCATCATGGCAGCCCTCCTTATTATACCAGGGGGGCTGGCCAGTGTTCCTTTCTGTGATTGGGAGCCAGGGTTTAGGCTGGGAGGCCTCTGATTGGCTTAATGAGGTCAGGTGGGGCTGGCCAGGGTTCCCCTCTGTGATTGGTTTCTGGTGCTTCTGCTGGGAGCCCTCTGATTGGCTCCCATGACGTCTGGACCTCATGCAGTGTTTCACTGGTCCAGATATCCGCGGATATCCGTACTATCTGCGGATATCCGTATAGCCCAGCCAACTATCCGCAGATAGCTATCCGGATACTGGACCAGCTATCCGGAATCCGGATCCGATCGGATAGGCCTAAAAAAGTCGGATATCCGAGTCTATTCGGATATCCGGTATCCTGTTGAGCAGCACTGATTCAGATTCAGATTCCGCTTTTTAATCAGTTTTTACCTCCGATTCAGATTCAGATTTGCAGTGTGCAAGGAGCAAACTGCAAATCTGAATCTGAATCGGAAGTAAAAACAGATTAAAAAGCGGAATCTGAATCTCAGTTGCTTGCAGTGTGCAAGAGGCCTAATGCAGGATACTGGTACCATATTGCAATTCTTGATTTAGTCCCTACTGTTGAAAGAGATGGTTGAAAAAAAATTCAGTTAGCTTCAGTTTGCAGTGTCAATCCTGGCGGGGGTGCTGCTTTCACAAGTTTGAGAACAGGAGCAGGGCCGGCCCTAGACTTTTTGTCCCTCCCTCGCCTGGGTCCCCCGATCTGCGCTCTCCCTCCAGCTTTAAAAAGTTAAGTAGCAGCCGCTACTAGTAAGAGGCAACGGGCGGGGATGACGCACCTCTTCCACGTTCCAGCGTGCATTCCACTGTCGTCACTTCCTGCCCACTGTATTGTAAGTGGACGGCATTGCAGGAAGTGACGACAATGGAATGCACACTGGGACGCGGAAGAGGTGAGTCATCCCTGCTCGCTTCCTCTTACTAGTAGTGGCTGCTACTTAACTTTTTAAAGCTGGAGGGGGAGCGCAGATCAGACGCCCCCCCTGCCGCTTTGCCCAATACTCCCTTCCTGCCCACTACTCCCTCCAGGTCAGCGGCCCCCCACACCCACGGACAGACGGGTGCCGCCCGCCCAGAAGTGCTGCCTGAGGCATTTGTTTCACCTCGCCTCATGGGCGGACTGGCCCTGGACAGGAGGAGGTGTGTGTGTGTGCGTGTGTGTGTGTGTCTGCATCACCACCAGCCAGCCAGCATCACCGCCAACACAGAGGCCAGTTGAGGGGACACTGCCTATTATGGTAAAATACCGCCTTTTTATGATATTTCTATGTGAATGTCACTATATGAGGTGCATTGCTGAGCGGCAAAGGCACGTTACAAAGCAGCCATTTTTCTGCAATGCACCACTGTGAACGTAGCCTAGATTATACTGCTGCTAGGTTCATGTACATTTGCCCCACCAACAATGACATGATGCCCCAGGTCTCCCAGGACCCTAGCAACACCCCTGACTCCTCAGAAGTGAGATGCATTCCAAAATGTAAGTTTTGTTGCTATTTCAACTGCCTGAGCTCATACCAACCAAAACGTTCCTTGTCATCTTAGTTTGCAAATTAGTATAAAATACCATCAAAAAGTTAGTTGTGAGAATGATGCACTGTGGGAATAATGAATGCTACCTTTATGAACTTTGGATAATTAATGATTGCAGATGTTATCAACCTTTCATTGGACAGACAGAGAAAGTGGACTCAGACTCATCATACGACAAAGTGAACAAAGAGGAAATAGACATATTTCATAAATAAGTCTGCACAATTATAATACTTCAACAATGAACATTTGGATTCCTGCTTGTTATCAACTGGGACTGTCTGAAATGAATAAGGTTATTAATGGGAAAACAGAGACATTCATACCCATTTAGACTAATCTAGATAATTGGTGGATGCATTGTAACTGGTTGCCGTGTGCAACACCTTCACATTTATAAAATGTGCCATTAGAATCTTCACCTGCTTTCATTTTAATATTTTTTATCATGATGTTTGCATCACAGTGTCACTGCATTATTAAGATACCAGAGGATGGCTTATTTTGTGTACGTTATATGTGAGACCGATAATTTAGCTGTACATATTAAATGGAGCATGATTTGGTGGTAACACATGCTAATTGGTAATTACTAGCTAGATGAATCTGTGAAAAACACATTCTTATCAGATCACATGACCCGCTAATTGAATCAAACACGATGCAGGAAACGTATGAAAGCAGGCAGGGATCTGTCATGGTTTTTTTTATGGAAATGGCGGGTATTGTTACTATATTAACTCTCACTTTAATCGTCTCACTTTAAGAGCTTTCTGGTGACATAATAAAACTGGAGAAAAATACATTGATTTTCAAACTTTTTTGTTATTACTTTTTCTGTATCCGTTTGTCTCTTTGTTAAAGGGAATCTGAAGTGAAAATAAACTTATGATACAATGATTTGTATGTGTAGTACAGCTAAGAAATAAATCATTAGCACCAGAGGTATAAGTCTAATATTGTTTCCAGTACAGGAAGAGTTAAGAAACTCCAGTTGTTATCTATGCAAAAGAGCTTATCTGAGCTCCAGGACTTTCAAAGTCCCAGAGAGCTCAGTCTTCTGAAGCTTATTATCTCAAGTGTCTGGCACTGTATTTTGTTGCCTGTAGATGGCATGAATAGGGTGGGGCTATATTTTGTTTTTCTGCAGAGTAAAGTTCAAAAGTTCACTAGCCTGCTCTGTAAAATCATTTAGCATGCTGAGTAGTGTGTAAACTGAAAATATTAGAGAATGATGCAATGTTATAAAAAAACCATATAGCTGAAAATAAAAATATGAGACTATTTTCTTTGCTACTAATGTTCTATTAATTATCCGTACTACACATGCAATTCATTATATCATTTTTATTTTTTTTGCTTCAGTGTCACTTTAAGGGAGAAACTCAGGTTATGGGAAGTAGAACACGGGTGTAACGATTGGGTGCTGCAATTCAGATGTCTGATTATCTGTGATCTGCAGAATCACCAATAATACAGACGCTATACCTGATTATGTGGTGATCTGCAGTATCACCAATCATACTAGTATAGCTAGCTGAGAGTAAAGTGTGGTGTTGGGTGCAACAGTAGATTTGGATAGATCTCACCAGAGGAGCTGGTGAGTACTATCTGTAGAACAGTGCTAGACCTCACCAGAGGAGCTGGTGGGTACTAGCTGTAGAGCGGACTTCTCAAGAGGAGCTGGAAAGTCTATCAATACAAATAACAGTACCTTTACCAGAGGAGCTTGCAAAGTACAAATAAAGAGAGAACTAAAGAAGTTTAGCTAAACCTTGCCAGAGGAGCTGGCAAGGTACTAACAGCACAAGTGACTGAATAGTTTAGCAAGACCTTGCCAGAGGAGCCGGCAAGGTACTAACACTCACTAGAACTATACAAGTGAGTTTGAACCTCGCCAGAGGGGCTGGTGGGTTCTAAAAGCTAGAGTCCCTCACTAGTGGCAAGGGCCCGCTAGTGAGTAGAATAGTCAGACAGGCAGAGTTCGATAACAGGCAGGTAGAGACAGTACCAAAACAGCAGGCAAGAGAATAGTAAATATCAGGCAGAGTTTCAGCAACTAAAGTCAGAAAGGCAGAGATACAGAATCGTTTTAGCAATAGCAAGGTCAGAGAATAGCCAGAATTATACACAGGTAATCAATACAATAATGTAACGATTGGTGTCAGCAAGAACAGATTTTCTGATTATTGGTGATCTGCAGTATCACCAATAATGCAGATGTTATACCTGATTATATAGTGATCTGCAGAATCACCAATAATACAAGTATAGTCAGACACAGGACACTTAGGTGTAGAAAAGTGTTTAAGTGCAACAGTAACTGTTAGAGATACCCAGTATCCCAGAGGAGCCGGTATCAGAGGGTATCTCTAAAGAACACAGTAGACAGTACTCCAGCTAGCTTGAGACACAGAGGAGTATATGTTCACCCGAGGAGCGGGTAGAGCACAGAGACAATGCAGAGAGATCACTCAAGGAGCGAGTGATTCAGACTGTACTGCAGCTAGTCACCTGCGGAGCAGGTGATTCAGACTGTACTGCAGCTATCAACCTGAGGAGCAGGTGATACAGACTATGTTGCAGCTAATCACCTGAGGAGCAGGTGATTCAGACTATACTGCAGCTAATCACCTGAGGAGCAGATGATTCAGACTATACTGTGGCTAATCACCTGAGAAGCAGGTGATTCAGACTATACTGCAGCTAATCACCTGAGGAGCAGATGATTCAGACTATACTGTGGCTAATCACCTGAGGAGCAGGTGATTCAGACTATACTGCAGCTATCAACCTGAGGAGCAGGTGATTCAGACTATACTGCAGCTAATCACCTGAGGAGCAGGTGATAACTGAACTGAGAGTCCCTCACCAGGACTAAGTTCCCTGGTGAGGGCAGAGGAGTCAGACAAGCAGGTTTGGCAACACACGGACAGAAACGGTACAGAGACGGAAAGCCAAATCAGAGTGGTGAACAAACAGAGTCGGCAACTAGATCAGATTGGCAAAGGTACAGATTCAGAAAGCAGGAGAGTAGTCAGGAGTAGCAGAAGGTCAAAACAAATATACAATTCAATTAGTACTTTAAGCTATCAAAAGACTGGCTACGTGTGGATCCCCAGCTCCTGCTGGTTCTAGCACACTGTAGGATCTGACTAGGTCTGAGTGCTAACACGTAGCATATGCAACAGCAGACTACCGGCAACTGAGAGACATGTTCTATATATACCAGCAGCTCCAGGCAGCGCCACCCCAATCACTCAGCCAATCGGCAGCACTACTGGAGTCAGCTGACCATCCGATCAGCTGACTCCCCTTCTATTCGCATAAAGGTCCTGTCTCCTGGCGCGCGCGCACTTAGCCCTCAGTCTGTGCGCAAGAGAAGGACCAGACAATACCCCAGCATGAAACTGCGCGGTGGAATCCGCCGACATGGCGGAGTCCGCCGCCTGCGATGCAGAAACCGCCGGTGTGGCGGAGTCCGCCAGCTGTGATGCGGAACCTGCCACCTGTGATGCGGAACCCGCCACCATACCGCTCCCTGTCTTGGCGGCGTTTCTGCTATTTATTACAGTTGTCTTAACGCTAAATGCCGAGTAGACACCCACACCATATCTCCTGGAGAAAAGTTTCACTCAACATAACGTCTCTTGTCCGCCTGTTTTTACTGAGTCTGGAAAGCTTTTCCCAGATTCTTTTTAACAAGCACCCAGATCTCCTTCAGTGCCCTTTGCCAATCGTCAAGAGCCGGCAAAGGGGATGACGCCACACGTATTGGAGAGAATTTGGGAGATCTTCCTGAAACCACCTGAAAAGGTGAGAAACCTGAAGAGGAACTCTTCAGGTTATTATGCGCAAACTCCGCAAAAGGCAAGAACTTGACCCAATCTGACTGCGCATCTGCCACATAACACCTGAGGAACTGCTCCAGGGATTGATTAACCCTTTCGGTCTGACCATTGGTCTGTGGGTGGTAGCCTGATGAAAATGATAGGTTCATACCAAGCTGATGACAAAAGGCTCTCCAAAATTTAGATACAAACTGGACTCCCCTATCTGACACCACATTTTCCAAGATGCCATGCAGTCTGAAAATGTGCTGAATGAAGAGATCAGCCAACTCTTGGGCTGAGGGGAGTCCCTTCAGAGGAATTAAATGAGCCATTTTACTGAACCTATCGACCACCACCCAGATGACCGATTTGTCTTCAGACCTGGGGAGTTTGCCTACAAAATCCATGGACAAGTGAGTCCAAGGTTCGTTTGGCACCAGCAAGGGTTGTAACGTACCCACTGGTGCCTGACGAGATGGTTTGTTTCTGGCACAGACAGAACACTCCCTCACAAATGCTTTGTAATCGAGTGTCAAGGAAGGCAAGGCCACCATACACATCTGGCCAATAAGTCCTGAGTTCGAGCAGCACCGGGAATTTGTAGGCAAAAAGGAAGTGGCACAAACAGAACCCCCTCGGGCTTTCCTTCTGGGATATCTTGTTGGTAAAGCCCTAAGGTAAGCGCCCAATCTTCCCAGGTTTCCATGGCCGCAACCACCAACTTTTTGGGTAGAATAGTCTCAGGGGTTGTGGGCTGAACTGTCTCTGGCTCAAAACAGTGAGATAAGGCATCTGCTTTAACATTCTTACTACACGGTGTATATGTAATAATAAATCGGAATCTTGAAAAGAACAAAGACCAACGGGCCTGTCGGGGGCTAAGTCTCTTGGCCCCCTCAATGTACTCCAAATTTTTATGATCAGTATAAACCGTGATTGTATGTTCTGCTCCTTCAAGCTAATGGCGCCATTCTTCAAAGGCTAACTTTATCGCCAAGAGCTCCCGATTGCCAATATCGTAGTTTATCTCAGCTGGAGAGAACCGCCGAGAAAAGAAGGCACAATGATGAAGTTTGCCATGTAGGCCTGATCGCTGAGACAGCACGGCCCCAACCCCAATCTCTGTTGCATCCACCTCCACTATGAAGGGGAAGGTGACGTCAACGTGTCTCAAAATGGGAGCAGAGCAGAACAATTTTTTCAATGTCGTAAATGCAGAGTGAGTTTCTGCAGTCCAATGATAAGGGTCAGCTCCCTTTTTTGTAAGACTAGTGAGAGGTGACACTACAGAAGAGTACCCTTTGATGAACTTCCTGTAATAGTTGGCGAAGCCAAGAAATCTTTGGAGTGCCTTCAATCCAACAGGTTGAGGCCAGTCCAAAACAGCAGAGACTTTAGCTGGATCCATAGAGAGACCTGAAGTGGAAATAATATATCCCAAGAAAGGAACCTCAGTGACTTCGAAAACACACTTCTCTAATTTCGCATACAATGAGTTCTGCCTCAGTTTACGTAGAACGTTCTTCACATGTTTCCGGTGCTCCGCCAAGTTGGGTGAGAAGATTAGTATATCATCCAAATATACTAAGACAAATTTCCCCAAAACTTCTCTAAATACTTCATTAATCAACTCCGGGAAGACAGCCGGAGCATTACACAACCCGAAGGGCATGACCAGATACTCGTAGTGCCCATCGGGTGTGTTGAATGGCATCTTCCATTCATCACCATCTCTGATGCGTACCAGGTTGTAAGCCCCCCGTAAATGTAATTTAGAGAAGATACTGGCATTAGTCACCTGAGCAAATAAATCGTCTATCAAAGGCAATGGATAGCGATTTTTTACTGTGATCTTATTTAAGCCTCGGTAGTCAATACAAGGTCGAAGGCCACCGTCCTTTTTCTGTACAAAAAAGAAACCAGCCCCGGCAGGGGATCGGGAAGGACGGATAAAACCTTTCGCCAAATTTTCCTTAATGTATTCCTGCATAGCCAATTTCTCGGGCCCCGACAAGTTATAAAGAGAGCCTCTAGGGGTCATACAACCTGACCTTAACTCAATTGGACAGTCGAAACTCCGATGTGGTGGGAGTTTCTCTGCTGATTTGGGACAGAACACATCAGAAAATTCTGCATATTGTGCTGGCACCCCTTCTACCTGAATCTTGGTGGTGCATACAGCAACTTTCTCCAGACAATGATGATGACAATGGGCCGACCAGCTCAATAGCTGACCTGAAGCCCAGTCAATCTGAGGAGAATGAAGTTGCAACCATGGCATACCGAGAATTATGGTTGAGGTTGCCATATTCAGGACAAGAAACTGCAGTTTCTCCTTATGTAGTACCCCTATAGTACACGACAATGAAGGAGTCTGGGAAAGAGGATGTCTACACTGTATCGGAGAATCATCCACTGCAGTAATCAAAATCTGACGGTCTAAAGACAGTAAGGGTATTCCCAATTTCTTGACAAAATCATAATCTATGAAATTTGCTGCCGAGTCCACAAATGCTTCTGTGACCGTGGCCCGACCCTCCCAGGTAATGGAACAAGGGAGGAGTAAACGGTTATTATGTAGAGGTAAACACGGCTCGCCTAAGGTATTACCTCTAACTACTCCTAGGCGGCAGCATTTCCCGACTTCTTTGGGCAATTCTGAACAACATGACCCTCCCCAGCACAGTATAGACAGAGTCTTTCTGACCTTCTGCGATTCTTTTCCACTTGAGTTAACCATGACTGAAAGATCTGCATCGGTTCGTCTTGGGATAACGAAGATGGAGAAGAGGCATAAGAAGCAGTCCTTACTGCGGTTTTCCAATGGGTTTGTTTTTGATAGCGAATGCGGCGATCTACCCGTATCGCTAAAGAAATTGCATCATCTAGGGATTTAGGCTCAGGATGCCCTAACATCAAATCAGAGACGGCATCAGACAGACCTGACAGAAAACAGTCTAATAAAGCATACGTTTCCCATCTAGCTGAAACCGCCCATCTCCTAAACTCTGCGGCATAGACCTCTACCGGATTTTGACCCTGCCTGAGAGTTTTTAGCTTCCTCTCAGCTGTGATAGCAATATCCGGATCATCGTATATAACGGCCATTGCCTTAAAAAACTCCTGAACTGAAGATAGGGCCTCATGCCCTGCATGAAGACTATAGGCCCATGTTTGAGAATCTCCAGATAAAAGGGTCTTTATTAAAGTCACCCTCTGGTTTTCAGATCCTGACAGATTTGGCCTCAACTCAAAATAAGAGAGTACACGATTCCTGAAATTCTGAAAGTCAGACCTATGTCCCGAAAACTTTTCGGGTACGGGCATCCGTGGATCCGCAACAGAAGGGGGTCACACTGTATCAATAGCCGTTTGAAGTACCTGCACAGTCCCAGACAGTTGAGTGATCTGGGTCTGGTGGTTGTTAATCACCCCGGTGAGATTGTTCACCGCGGTGGTCAGGACTTCAACCTGGCTACGCAGTGCGTCCATAATGTTTGGTCTGCTGTTCTGTAATGATTGGTGTCAGCAAGAACAGATTTTCTGATTATTGGTGATCTGCAGTATCACCAATAATGCACATGTTATACCTGATTATATACAGTAGTGATCTGCAGAATCACCAATAATACAAGTATAGCAAGACACAGGACACTTAGGTGTAGAATAGTGTTTAAGTGCAACAGTAACTGTTAGAGATACCCAGTATCCCAGAGGAGCCGGTATCAGAGGGTATCTCTAAAGAACACAGTAGACAGTACTCCAGCTAGCTGGAGACACAGAGGAGTATAGGTTCACCCGAGGAGCGGGTGGAGCACAGAGACAATGCAGAGAGATCACTCAAGGAGCGAGTGATTCAGACTGTACTGCAGCTAGTCACCTGAGGAGCAGGTGATTCAGACTGTACTGCAGCTATCAACCTGAGGAGCAGGCGATACAGACTATGTTGCAGCTAATCACCTGAGGAGCAGGTGATTCAGACTATACTGCAGCTAATCACCTGAGGAGCAGATGATTCAGACTATACTGCGGCTTATTACCTGAGGAGCAGGTGATTCAGACTATACTGCAGCTATCAACCTGAGGAGCAGGTGATTCAGACTATACTGCAGCTAATCACCTGAGGAGCAGGTGATAACTGAACTGAGAGTCCCTCACCAGGACTAAGTTCCCTGGTGAGGGCAGAGGAGTCAGACAAGCAGGTTCGGCAACACACGGACAGAAACGGTACAGAGACGGAAAGCCAAATCAGAGTGGTGAACAAGCGGAGTCGGCAACTAGATCAGATTGGCAAAGGTACAGATTCAGAAAGCAGGAGAGTAGTCAGGAGTAGCAGAAGGTCATAATAAATATACAATTCAGCTAGTGAATTGAGTATAGGGAGCTCTAGGCTGGTTATAGAAAAAGTACAAAATCTTTATTGAACAAAGCTACATATAGTAACACACATGCATTCCCCCTTTAAAAACAAGCAAATGAACTGGCTATGAATTGCTCCTAATCTAGGCCAAGATCGTCCCTTCTGGAGTGCACTCCTATGAAAAAAGTGGGGACTGACATGTCAGAAAAATGTAATCTTCGGGCCCAATTTTTCATAAGCCAGCTTGTAGGCAATATCCCGTTGATGGTACAAAATCCTGCACCTTGATAGTTGCACCACCCGTGTGCTTGAAAAATGCACGCCTCTATGTAACAAACATGTACGCTCTCATTACAGACACATGTGATAAGTGTCTAACCTCAAACTCCTATTGCACGCCATGGATAGCGCTGAGACTCACGTGACCCGGCCGGGCAGCTGGCGTCCGCGTGGAGGATGCACCTCTGTTATAGCGGCGCGTCTGGACTGGATGCGTCAGTCGGCTTGGGTCTAAGCAAGTTTAGGGGTCCCATCTAGTGTACAGCAAAGGAGGAGGAAGAGAAGCGGAGGCACGGGGGTCAACAGCGCGCCGCGCGCTTCTGGGTAGAGCCGTTCACGTGACGCGTTTCGTCACTCCCACGTGACTTCCTCAGACGTGACGTCAATGGCATGGTTGCGCCTCTATATAGCCATGGCAACCACACCTGCTGCTTAATTCAATGCTGGAAGCGAAGGTAATTAAAAGTCAGGTTCCCATACGCTGCTTTTTGTAGATCAATGTTAATTAGGCAAGTCATCATAGGAGTATAGTGGCTTTAGAACATGTGGATCACAAGAACACTTTTAAGTTCAGGTCTCCGTTCAATCCTTGAGGGGATAAGCTCCCACATTCATATATCAGCTTTGACTCCTTCTGTAGGAGTTGTCTGTCAAAGTCACCCCTTCGGGGGCTGATATTCAGCTTGTATATCCCCATAAAGCGGAGTCCCGACACGTTTCCATTGTGCACAGACCTAAAGTGCTCAGCAAGAGGATTGAGTCTTTTTTTGTCAATGGTGGTACTCCTAATATTGGCTAAATGTTCTCCAATCCGTGTATTCAATGCTCGATAAGTTTTCCCAATATAGATTAAATCACAAGGGCATCTAATCTGATAAACTACTTTGGTAGATGTACAAGATATATAATCGTTCACAGTGAAAAATCTAGAGCGATCATAATTATAAAAACGGTTGCCAGTCTGGACAAACCTACACACATCACAATCCAAACATTTATGCATACCCCTATTTGATTTCCTCTTAGGGGATTTTGCCCATCCAAATTCACTGGAAACCAGGAGATCCCCCAGATTGGTACATCTCCTGGCTGCCATATGTGGGTAATCACCCACAATTTCTGCCATGACCGGATCCCTCAACAAAAGGTGCCAATATTTCTGTAGGATCTGTCGAATCTCGACAAAGTGAGCACCATAAGTTGTAACAACACGGGAGACTGTCTGGGGTTTAGGATCATTAATGGGGGGGGGCTCCTTGTACCCCCACAGATCTCCTAGACAATAAATCACTCCTGTCCCGGGCCAAGGCCCTGTGATATGCGGAAATTACAATCCGATTGGGGTATCCCCTTGCCAGCAACCTGCACCTCAAATCTCCAGCTTCATTTTTAAAATCATTTAAAGTTTTACAGTTCCTCCGTAGACGGAGGAACTGTCCCCTAGGGACTGCCCATTTTTGTGCTGGAAGATGAGAGCTGGACGCCGACAAGAGGGTATTCCCAGCTGTAGGTTTCCTGTAAGTGCTGGTAACAAGGGAATTGCCGTCTTTCCTAATTAAGAGATCCAGGAAGGAAATTTAATTGGGGTCACAGGTATAGGTGAGAAAAATGTTTCTGTTATTTACATTTAAATCGGTCACAAAAAGGTCTAATTCGTGTCTGGAGCCTCTCCACAGAACAAAGACATCATCCACATATCTTAACCATAGGGCCACATGTTCCCGGTATCCAGGCCTGCCCCTCACCACCTCCTGCTCCCAATAACCTAGGTGGAGGCAGGCATAGGCAGGGGAACAAGCGCCCCCCCCTCATAATAAATATACAATTCAATTAGTACTTTAAGCTATCAAAAGACTGGCTAAGTGTGGATCCCCAGCTCCTGCTGGTTCTAGCACACTGTAGGATCTGACTAGGTCTGAGTGCTAACACGTAGCATATGCAACAGCAGACTACCGGCAACTGAGAGACATGTTCTATATATACCAGCAGCCCAGGCAGTGCCGCCCAAATCACTCAGCCAATCGGCAGCACTACTGGAGTCAGCTGACCATCCGATCAGCTGACTCCTCTTCTATTCGCATAAAGGTCCTGTCTCTTGGCGCGCGCCCTCAGTCTGTGCACAATAGAAGGACCAGGCAATACCCCAGCATGAAACTGCGCGGCGGAATCCGCCGACATGGCGGAGTCCGCCGCCTGCGATGCAGAAACCGCCGGTGTGGCGGAGTCTGCCAGCTGTGATGCGGAACCCGCCACCTGTGATGCGGAACCCGCCGCCATACCGCTCCCTGTCTTGGCGGAGTTTCCGCTATTTATTACAAATAACAATCCTAGTCTGGTGTGAAGTCCTTGGTTTCAACACCTGGATACTAGTCTAAGGTATGAGCGCTAACACGAGTGTATTCGCAACAGCAGACGAGTTGACAATGACTTACGACGGCTTAAGAAGCCGAGGAGATCCCAGCGCCACGCCCCCTAGCAATCAGTGAATCCGGGCGGCGCGAGTCACTCCTGACATCAGTCGACCGGCAGGTCAGCTGACGCGCCTTCTTCCAGCATAAAGGTCCTGTCTCCGCACGCGCCCGCGCGAGACAGAGACCCTATGAGCAACAGACAATGCCGCTCCTGGCGCGCTGGACGCCGCCGGGACGGACAAGGCTTGCAAACAGGGAACAAAGGCGGCTGCGGGTCTATCTTGCGTATCCGCAGCCGCCATAGTTTCAGACGTTACAGTACCCCCCCCTCTAGCCGTGGACTCCGGACACGATCCACCCGGCCTATCAGGGTGTAATCTATGAAACTCCTCCCTGAGTTCTTCTGCATGCATGCGAGAATGCGGTACCCAAGATCTCTCCTCAGCCCCATACCCTCTCCAGTGGACTAGGTACTGTATGGAGTTACGCACCACCCGAGAATCCAAGTTCTGCTCTATCTCATACTCTGCTTCTCCATCAATCACCACAGGGGGGGGGGGGGGAGAGGAAACCTACCTGCACAGCAGGCTTCAACAGGGATACATGAAACGTTCTACCACCCCTGAAGCTGGGTGGGAGCGAGACCACATAGGGAACATTATTAACCCTTTTGGACACAGGGTATGGCCCTATGAATTTGGGACCCAATTTAGCCGAGGGTTGTTTTAGGGCCAAATGTCGAGTAGAAACCCACACTAAATCTCCTGGGAGATAAATTCCACTCCACAGAACGTTTCTTATCCGCTTGATTTTTCTGGGTAGCAAAATCCTTTTTCAAATTCTCTTTGACTTTTCCCCAGATCTCTTTCAATGTCCCTTGCCACTCCTCCAAGACCGGGAAAGGTGATGACACCACCGGTAGCGGAGAGAACTTCGGTGATTTCCCCGTTACGACTTGAAAAGGGTAGAAACCCGAAGAGGCACATTTCAAATTATTATGGGCAAATTCCGCAAAGGCAAGAATTTGACCCAATCCATCTGAGCATCGGCCATGTAACATGTAAGGAACTGCTCCAAAGATTGGTTGACCCTTTCGGTCTGGCCGTTAGTCTGTGGGTGGTAGCCGAAGGAAAACGATAGATTCATTCCCATATGATGGAAGAAGGCCTTCCAAAACCTGGACATGAACTGGACTCCCCTATCTGACACCACATTTTCCGGGATACCATGTAGTCTGAAAATGTGACGGATGAAGAGCCCTGCCAACTTTTGTGCAGTGGGGTGTCCGTCCAAGGGAATGAAGTGGGCCATCTTACTGAACCTATCGACTACCACCCATATGACTGTTTTACCCTCTGATCTCGGCAGTTCGCCTACAGTCCATGGACACATGGGTCCAGGGCTGCTCAGGCACTGGAAGTGACTGTAAGGTACCCACAGGAGCCCGTCTCGACGACTTACTCCTAGCACAAACGGAATAATTGTTGACAAATTCCTTACAATCTGACACTATTGAAGGCCACCAGATGCAATGGTCTAACAACTCCTGTGTGCGAGCAATCCCTGGATGACCAGCATTTTTGTGGGTATGGAATGCATGAAGAATTTTGAATCTGAATTGCAAAGGAACGAAAAGAACCCCATCCGGTTTCTCTTCAGGGACGTCCTGTTGGAATGGGCTTAACGTAGGTACCCAATCCACCCAGGAATCCATCTCAGGGGATTCAGAGGATGACTCAGAAGTCCCCTCCACTTGAATTTCAGTAGCGGCTTAAATAACATTCTCCAGACAATGATGATGACAATAAGGAGACCAACTTAACAACTGTCTGGAACTCCAGTCAATCTGAGGAGAATGTTTTTTAAGCCAGGGCATACCCAGAATGACAGTGGAGGTGGACATCTTGAGAACCAGAAACTGCATTTGTTCCTTATGCAAGACTCCTAACTGACACAACAACATAGGAGTCTGAGTGATGGACTGTTTAATAGGTAATGGGGAGTCATCCAATGCGGTAATTCATACCTGATGTCCCACAGGAGTTAAAGGGAAGGTTCAGGGAGGGTGGAGAAAAGATAAAAATCAATTTCCACTTACCTGGGGCTTCCTCCAGCCCATGGCAGGCAGGAGGTGCCCTTGCCGCCGCTCCGCAGGCTCCCGGTGGTCTCCGGTGGCCGACCCGACCTGGCCAGGCCGGCTGCCAGGTCGGGCTCTTCTGCGCTCCAAGTCCTGGCACTTCTGCGTCCCACGCCGGCGCTCTGACGTCATCGGACGTCCGCCGGGCTGTACTGCGCATGCGCAGTAGTTCTGCGCATGCGCAGTACAGCCCGGTGGACGTCCGATGACGTCAGAGCGCCGGCGTGGGACGCAGAAGTGCCAGGACTTGGAGCGCAGAAGAGCCCGACCTGGCAGCCGGCCTGGCCAGGTCGGGTCGGCCACCGGAGACCACCGGGAGCGGCGGCGAGGGCACCTCCTGCCTGCCACGGGCTGGAGGAAGCCCCAGGTAAGTGGAAATTGATTTTTATTTTTTCTCCACCCTCCCTGAACCTTCCCTTTAAAGGAAAACCAAATTTGACAGCAAAATCATAAGCCATGACATTCACAGCCGAACCTGAGTCTATAAACGCCTGGGTGGAATGAACCTGCTCCCTCCAGGTGATAGAGCACAGGAGTAACAAACGTTTATTACTTAGAGGTAAGACTGGATTGCCTAGGGTAGTACCTTCAGCTACTCCTAGGCGATAGTTTTCCGCCTTCTTGGGGCAAGCAGCCACCATATGCCCTTTCTCAGCACAATAAAGACATAATTTTTCATTGCGTTTTCTATTTTTCTCAACTTCTGTGAGCTTGGTTTGCCCAATCTGCATGGGCTCATTACAAGGTGGAGAGAAAGACACTAAAGCAGAAAAGGTACCAGAATCATATCTCCCTGGAACCTTACTTCGAGCTTGCTTCTGATAGCGAACTCGCCGATCAGTTTTTGACAGCCAGAGATATGGCTTCGTCTAATGATTTAGGCTCGGGGTGCCCCAACATCAAGTCGGCAACTGCATCAGATAACCCCGACAAAAAACATCTAAAAGTGCATATTGCCCCCATCTGGCTGAGACTGCCCATCTCCTAAATTCAGCTGCATTAGTTTCAACAGGATTATGCCCCTGTCTGAGTGTCTTCAATTTCCTTTCTGAAGTTATGGCTAAATCGAGATCATCGTATATAACTGCCATTGCCTTAAAAAAAGCGTCAACTGAGGCCAGAGCCTCATGCTCCTGGGGGAGACTGTAGGCCCAGGACTGTGAATTACCAGATAATAACGTCTTAATTAAAGTAATTCTCTGACGTTCTGTACCTGACGATACTGGCCGTAATTCAAAATAGGATAAACACCTGTGTTTAAAATTCCGAAAATCGGAGGGATGCCCCGAGAACTTTTCAGGAGGAGGCACCCTGGGTTCTATGACATGAGGGGAGGGCACTTGTGCATTAGGGTCTTTCAAACGGTTAACTGTTTGAATGAGTTGGTCAATTTGGGTCTGCTGCATATTAACCGTTTTAATGAGTTCATTAACATTGGTAGCCAGCAGATCCACCCTATTGCACAGTGTCTCCATATTTTTTCTGGTCTGCTGTTCTGTAACGATTGGGTGCTGCAACTCAGACGTCTGATTATGTGGTGATCTGCAGTATCACCAATAATACTAGTATAGCTAGCTGAGAGTAAAGTGTGGTGTTCAGTGCAACAGTAGATTTGGATAGATCTCACCAGAGGAGCTGGTGAGTACTATCTGTAGAACAGTTCTAGACCTCACCAGAGGAGCTGGTGGGTACTAGCTGTAGAGCGGACTTCTCCAGAGTAGCTGGAAAGTCTATCAATATAAATAACAGTACCTTTACCAGAGGAGCTGGCAAAGTACAAATAAAGAGAGAACTAAAGAAGTTTAGCTAAACCTTGCCAGAGGAGCTGCCAAGGTACTAACAGCACAAGCGACTGAATAGTTTCGCAAGACCTTGCCAGAGGAGCTGGCAAGGTACTAACAGCACAAGTGACTGAATAGTTTAGCAAGACCTTGCCAGAGGAGCCGACAAGGTACTAACAGTCACTAGAACTATACAAGTGAGTTTTAACCTCACCAGAGGGGCTGGTGGGTTCTAATAGCTAGAGCCCCTCACTAGTGGCAAGGGCCCGCTAGTGAGTAGAATAGTCAGACAGGCAGAGTTCGATAACAGGCAGGTAGAGACAGTACCAAAACGGCAGGCAAGAGAATAGTAAATATCAGGCAGAGGTTCAGCAACTAAAGTCAGAAAGGCAGAGGTACAGAATCGTTTTAGTAATAGCAAGGTCAGAGAATAGCCAGAATCATACACAGGTAATCAATACAATAACAATCCTAGTCTGGTGTGAAGTCCTTGGTTTCAACACCTGGATACTAGTCTAAGGTCTGAGCGCTAACATGAGTGTATTCGCAACAGCAGACGAGTTGCCAATGACTTACGACGGCTTAAGAAGCCGGGGAGAGCCCAGCGCCACGCCCCCTAGCAATCAGCCAATCCGGGCGGCGCAAGTCACTCCTGACGCGCCTTCTTCCAGCATAAAGGTCCTGTCTCCGCGCACGCCCGCGCGAGACAGAGACCCTATGAGCAAGAGACAATGCCGCTCCCGGCATGCTGGACGCCGCCGGGATGGACAAGGCCTGCAAACAGGGAACAAAGGCAGCTGCAGGTCTATCTTGCGTATCCGCAGCCGCCATAGTTTCAGACGTTACAACGGGAATTAGAACATATCAGTAACAAGCTGACATCTACAAATAGATATAATATAATGTTTTGTGCTTTTTTTGTTATCCTCCGATAGGCATTGTGTAAATTAAGGAGTCCAGCATTTCTAATGTGGCTGTCAAGGGTGTAACTACAATTTATAGGGGCCCCAAGGAACACTTTCATAGGGCGCCTATATAATCAGCCCCCTTCCCTTTCCCCACCCTTTGTGATCCGACCCCTACCCCTTCCCCCTCTTCCCCATCCCCCCTTCCCTTCCCTCTATCCATAACAATTACCAAAGCAAGGCGGAGTTAACTGCAATGATATCCCCTTGCTTTGCTAGCTGTCCTCTATCTCCTACTACACTCACTGCCAGGGATTCAGGCTCGTACTGGCTGAGCACAGAAAAATGAATACACGCCCATCCGAGTATATTCCAAACAACCATTGTGGAATCCCAACCAGATCACCATCCAAGATCATGAGAATACCAGTGTAAGCCAGGTCCCAGCATAAGAGGGACATAAGCATGCTAGCTGGCAAATAAAATATGGTGGTGGTTCCATCATGCTGTGGGGCTGTGTAACCAGTGCAGGGACTGGGAATGTTGTCAAAGTTGAGGGATTCCACTCAGTATCAACAGATACTGGAGACCAATGTCCAGGAATCATTGACAAAGCTGAAGCTGCACTGGGGCTGGATCTTTCAGCAAGACAACAACCCTAAACACTGCTCAAAATCCACTAAGGCATTCATGCAGAGGGAGAAGTACAATGTTCCTGAATGGCCATCTCAGTCCCCAGACCTGAATATAATTGAAAATCTGTGGTGTTAGTTAAAGAGAGCAGTCCATGCTCGGAAGCCATCAAACCTGAATGAACTAGAGAGGAATGGTCCAAAATACCTTTAACCAGAATCCAGACTCTCATTGGAACCTACAGGAAGCATTTAGAGGCTGTAATTTTTGTAAAAGGAGGATCTACTAAATATTGATTTCATTTCTTTTTTATGGTGCCCAAATTTATGCACCTGCCTAATTTTGTTTAAAGAATTATTGCACACTTTCTGTAAATCCAATAAACTTCATTTCACTTCTCAAGTAACACTGGGCGTGTCTTCTATATGATATACTGTATTTAACTGACAGTTTTTATGGTAACAATCAATGATTTATACATGAAAATCATGACAACTAACAAGGTTGCCCAAACTTTTGCATCTATATATATATATATACAGTGGCTTGCAAAAGTATTCAGCCCCCTTGAAGTTTTACACATTTTTTCACATTACTGCCACAAACATGAATCAATTTTATTGGCATTCCACATGAAAGACCAATACAGAGTGGTGTACACGTGAGAAGTGGAACGAAAATCATACATGATACCAAAAATTTTTTACAAATCAATAACTGCAAAGTGGGGTGTGCGTAATTATTCAGCCCCCTTTGGTCTGAGTTCAGTCAGTTGCCCATAGACATTGCCTGATGAGTGCTAATGACTAAGTAGAGTGCACCTGTGTGTAATCTAATGTCAGTACAAATACAGCTGCTCTGCGACGACCTCAGAGGTCGTCTAAGAGAATATTGGGAGCAACAACACCATGAAGTTCAAAGAACACACCAGACAGGTCAGGGATAAAGTTATTGAGAAATTTAAAGCACGCTTAGGCTACAAAAAGATTTCCAAAGCGTTGAACATCCCATGGAGAACTGTTCAAACAATCATTCAGAAATGGAAGGAGTATGGCACAACTGTAAACCTACCAAGACAAGGCCGTCCACCTAAACTCACAGGCCGAACAAGGAGAGCGCTGATCAGAAATGCAGTGCAGAGGTCCATGGTGACTCTGGACGAGCTGCAGAGATCTACAGCTCAGGTGGGGGAATCTGTCGATAGGACAACTATTAGTCATGCACTGCACAAAATTGGCCTTTATGGAAGAGTGGCAAGAAGAAAGCCATTGTTAACAGAAAAGCATAAGAAGTCCCGTTTGCAGTTTGCCACAAGCCATGTGGGGACACAGCAAACATGTTGAAGAAGGTGCTCTGGTCAGATGAGACCAAAACGGAACTTTTTGGCCAAAATGCAAAACGCTATGTGTGACGTTAAACTAACACTGCACATCACTCTGAACACACCATCCCCACTGTAAAATATGGTGGTGGCAGTATCATGCTCTGGGAGTGCTTCTCTTCAGCAAGGACAGGGAAGCTGGTCAGAGTTAATGGGAAGATGGATGGAGCCAAATACAGGGCAATCTTGGAAGAAAACTCTTGGAGACTGCAAAAGACGTGAGACTGGGGCGGAGGTTCACCTTCCAGCAGGACAATGACACTAAACAAAGCCAGGGCAACAATGGAATGGTTTAAAACAAAACATATCCATGTGTTAGAATGGCCCAGTCAAAGTCCAGATCTAAATCCAATCGAAAATCTGTGGCAAGATCTGAAAACTGCTGTTCACAAACGCTGTCCATCTAATCTGACTGAGCTGGAGCTGTTTTGCAAAGAAGAATGGGCAAAGATTTCAGTCTTTAGATGTGCAAAGCTGGTAGAGACATACCCTAAAAGACTGGCAGCTGTAATTGCAGCAAAAGGTGGTTCTACAAAGTATTGACTCAGGGGGCTGAATAATTATGCACACCCCACTTTGCAGTTATTTATTTGTAAAAAATGTTTGGAATCATGTATGATTTTCGTTCCACGTCTCACGTGCACACCACTTTGTATTGGTCTTTCACGTGGAATTCCAATAAAATTGATTCATGTTTGTGGCAGTAATGTGACAAAATGTGGAAAACTTCAAGGGGGCCGAACACTTTTGCAAGCCACTGTATGTATGTACACACACACACATATACGGATATAAGTATTTGTAGTTTGTGATAGAATTTGGAGCTATCCCACACTGTACACCAACAGCAGACTCCTTACATTTTTGCAAGGAAGCCAGGGCCAGATGTATACTTTTTTTTGCCCCAGGCCAACTTTCTTACAGCTTCCCTTCCAAGCGCAGCACCTCCCTTCCATTCCTTGTGCAGCCCCCTCTTCTATGTCTAGCATTCATGTACAGCAGCCTCCTTCAGTTCTGTACAGGTTCATTGGGCAGTAGCTCCCTATTTCCATGTGTTGCTTCCTTATTTGCATCCTTTGTATTCCATTTGCAGGCTCCTCTTCCATATGCAGCAATCCCTCTTCCATGTTCAGCTGTCCCTTGGCCCACTGCTGCCCAAGGCCTTGGTCTTGGTGGCCTTTCCAGAAATCCAACCCTGAAGGAGCAAAACTTTACTTCTTATCATGCCTAGAAAATTATAACTAAAAATGTAAAGGTATTTTTTTTTATATAAATTGCATTATAATTTTGTCAGTGATGCAAGTCATATATATTTTTAAAAGAAAGTGGACTTTACTTTGAAATTTATTTTAAAATATGAATGCACACCCATTTAAAAAGAGGTTACCCAAACATGTCACACCTTGAGATCTACACCTCTTTACAGACAAACCTAATCTGAAAGCAGTGCTGGTAAGGGTTAGTTTATGCATGTCTGCTGTAAATGAAATGTGCAAGACACAGTGACATTTCAATTATTATATTTTGCTAGAACATGTTCAGAAGAGATTTGTGGACATTACATCCACACCTTATAAGCTTAGAATTGACACGCTGATAAGATAAAATCGATGTCTGTGGCTTTGCTTACTTTGCACTTCAAACCATAGCGTGAGCTATTTGTCATGGTGCGGAGACACAAGGTGTAGATAATGGTTTCATTTGGATGCCATGGACATTAACTGAAATATCAAAGGCACAGATGTAGACAAGACATTTTGGTTGTACTTATTCGGGGCCCAAGAGATAAGCAAGGTCAGTTATTTTGAGTGCTGGAATTCTGGTGGCTACACGTTGTGCGGTATATTGCTAAGTAAAAAATAATGTTGAAAGTGGAAATAGCCAAAGTCATAACGTACCGTAATTAGCTTTTCCAGAAAGCAAGGAGATCGTCAGTTTCTTGATAATAAAAATGTGGTCAGGTACAGTACAATGGTAGATATAGGAGGGAAAAAAAGTCCAGTCTGATATTATGTAAATTAATTCTGTTTGCAGGGAATAATTTGTTTTGCTCCACCTAATACAATTACATGAGGAATAAAGTTCTTGACTTTTGGATCGGTAATAAAAGTCATCATACAGTATGTAAGAAAGTTGCATCATAAGATGGCAAAACTGTGCTTCTCTAGTCCTTTAGCTTAGGACTTTTTAGTACTTTTTAGCAGTGGCGGCACCAGCATAAAATTTTTGGGTGGGCACAAAGCCGCACAATGGCTGGCTGGTGGAGCCCATTTGGGTGACCAAAATCGATGTTTGTATGGCAAGCTTTAGATATTTTTTTACCAAACTCAGGTGATACAATTAAGGCTAACCAGTTCAACAATAAGAATAATGATGGAAACCAAATGTAAACATCAAAAAGAGAACTCAGAGGCTTTTGAGCAGATTGTCCAAATGATGGTGCTATTATTGAAGAAAACAACAAACAACAACAAATAACATTTGTAAAGCGCTTTTCTCCCGTGGGTCTCAAAGCGCATAAGCATGGCTCCGACCATTGTGGTACAGAGGAAGAATTTTATAAGTCTGAAAATGCCAGGCTAAACAGGTGGCTTTTCAGTCTGGGGTTTGAATAGCTCCAGGGATGGTGCTGTCTTTACTGGGTGTGGCAGGGAGTTCCAAAGAGTAGGGGCAGCATGACAGAAGGCTCTATCTCCAGATTTTTTGATGTGCACTCTGGGAATGACCAAGTTTATAGAACTTGCTGATCTGAGGTTGTGAGAGGTGTGGTGCAGCTTCAGCAAGTCCTTCATGTATCCAGGGCCCAGATTGTGCAGGGATTTGAATGTCAGCAGTCCAATCTTGAAGAGTATTCTCCATTCTACTGGTAGCCAGTGCAGTGAGCGAAGGATCGGTGTAATGTGACAGTGGCGAGGCTGGTTTGTTAGCAATCTGGCAGCAGCATTCTGCACTAATTGCAGGCGACGCAGGTCCTTTTTGGGGAGGCCAGCATAAAGGGCATTGCAGTAGTCCAGCCGTGATGTGATGAAGGAGTGGACTAGGGTTGGAAGATACTCTGGGGGAATCAGATGTTTAATATTTGCAATGTTCTTCAGATGGAAGTAGGAAGATTTAACTACAGATGAAATTTGGTTTCTGAAACTCAATTTCCCATCGATTAGTACGCCAAGGCTGCGCACAAGGTTGGAGCTGTATATGTCTGAATTCCCAATCCTGATTGGTGTTGCTTTAGGATAGGGCTGTTTTGATGGCGAGTGCTGGCTTTGGACAAAACAGGACCTCAGTTTTGTCAGAATTCAGTTTCAACCAGTTATCATTCATTCATGCCTGTAGCTCAGCCAAGCAAGATTTTATTTTTGGAGTAGGGTCTGTATCACCAGGTTTGAAGGACAGGTATAGCTGTGTGTCATCGGCGTAGCAGTGGTACGTCAGGCCATGACGTTGGATAAGTGTACCGAGTGGCAACATGTAGATTGCAAACAGCAGAGGGGATAGGATTGATCCTTGTGGCACTCTGAATTGTAGAGGTGCAGGTTTGGACATTATAGGACCTAGGGATACTCTCTGTGTTCTGTCAGTCAGGAATGATCTGATCCACTGGAGGACTGATCCACTGATGCCACAGTACTCCTGCAGTCTGTTAAGCAGGATTTCGTGGTCAACTGTATCAAAAGCCGCTGAAAGATCCAACAGGATTAGGATGGAGCATTCCCCTCTGTCCCTTGCCATGAGCAGATCGTTGCAGACTTGGATGAGGGCTGTTTCACAGCTGTGTTGTTTCTTGTAGAGGGTCCAGGAAGTTGTTTACTGACAGCTTGGTTTCAAGTTGCAGATAGGCAGCCTTTTCAATAACTTTACCTAAGAAGGGGAGGTTGGAGACAGGTCTGTAGCTGCTCATAGCATCTGGATCCATGGAAGGTTTTTTAAGAAGGGGCTTGATGATTCCTTCTTTTAGAGAGGTAGGAAACCTCTCTGCTTGCAGAGAGCAATTTACTATTTTATGAAATGCTGGACCAAGCAGGTCAGGGCATTTCAGCATATGTTTAGTTGGTCCAGGTCACAGGTTGTCTGGCGGAGGCGACGGAGGATGTCTGAGATCTCTTCCTCACTAATACTTTTGAAGTCAGTACAGGGTGTTAGGTTGTTTTTGCAACTATTTCCAGGAGTTGAATAAGTCTTAGGTGCTGTGGACTGAATGAGAGACCGAATAGAGGATACTTTGTCAGCAAAGTAGCAAGCAAATTTCTCGCATAGCTCCTTTGAGGGAGTTATAGTAGGTTTTAGACAGGATGGGTTACATAGTCTATCAACCGTGCGAAATAGTTGGGCTGGCCTGTTGGCGGCCTTTGCGATCTCCTGTGATCGTACCTACAGATGTACTTGGCTAATTGGCTGGCACTTTCTGTCTGTAGAATACAAGCTATAGTTCATTGGCTTATTTAAAAGAAAAGCAGTAAGCTCTCCGCTTGTAAGCCTTCTTCAGACTCTATTCCTGTTGACTGACAATGTTAGAGCATACAATCAGAAGAAAGTTTTTGCACATTTAAGTGTCACCCAGATACATTAAATAAGTGATCTTTCAAGGATTGTGGGTAGTTATAGCAAATAAATAAGACTATTGGTTTACTTAACACCTGCATAGACTTGGGCTGACATGGAGAGTTTTTTACAGACCCTATCCTGTTCACCGTACACTGCTGCAGCCTGGAAACAGGTAACTGTATGTTACTGAGTGTGTGTGTGTGTGGGGGGGGGGGGGGGGCACTTAAGCGGGTACAGTGATTCCCAGACGGAGCCAGTGCCCCAGCACGACCCAGTGTAGCCCCACCCATGCATTTTAGCCTATCTCAGCACAGCATGAAAACACTATGTGACTTATTTATTTATTTTCTTTAAAGCAGACATGAACTCAGAACTTCCTGTCTGCCCTAAAAGATAAGCAACCACATAATAACCTTTAAAAAAAATTCTATTTTTACAGCTGATACAAATCTAGTGTCTACTTCTGCTTTCATGAAAGCAGACATAGGATTAACATCCTCTGTTTACAAATTAGCTGCTCTGCCGAGACAGCCAGCTGACACGGCTGAGAGATCAGATTACACTGTGATTTGTCACAAATGAGGGGGGATTAGACGGGTTAAACTCTATAAATACATACAGGGTGCCTTTCTTGATGTTTTCCTTCTATCCTGTGTAAAAGTTCAGGTCCACTTTAAGCAAATAATTCTCAACCATTTTTCCTTCCGCTTAATCAGAGCACAATGTGAAGTGCTGTGAAAAAAAAGTCAATGCAATGAATGTCTAAATTCATAATAATAACATAATGATAAAATTTTTGTAAACGTGGCAGTAGGTTTTTGTAATAACTATCAGGCAATGAAAAGTGAACAACTGCAACATCATAAAAGAAATGGAGATTAGAAATCCCATTCACTAGTGATAAAAATTGGCAAACCAATGTTTTTTCACTCCTGGATTTCTGCTTATGTCCACGTAGAGGTAACTGCAAAAGTAGTAGACAGGTGCTGGAAACAAACATCACTGCTCTCCACCATTTCCAAAAGTGATTAATTGAAAATGGTGGTTACTTTCTGCAAGACCCTCATATGCATATCGTATATACTGCTAGTGTTGGGCGAACAGTGTTCGCCACTGTTCGGGTTCTGCAGAACATCACCCTGTTCGGGTGATGTTCGAGTTCGGCCGAACACCTGATGGTGTTCGGCCAAACTGTTCGGCCATATGGCCGAACTAAGAGCGCATGGCCGAATGTTACCCAAACGTTCGGCTAGCGCTGTGATTGGCCGAACGGGTCACGTGTAGTGTTGGGCGAACATCTAGATGTTCGGGTTCGGGCCGAACATGGCCGCGATGTTCGGGTGTTCCAGCCGACCTCCGAACATAATGGAAGTCAATGGGGACCCGAACTTTCGTGCTTTGTAAAGCCTCCTTATATGCTACATACCCCAAATTCACAGGGTATATGCACCTTGGGGGTGGGTACAAGAGGAAACAAAATTTAGCAAAAAGAGCTTATAGTTTTTGAGAAAATCGATTTTAAAGTTTCAAAGGGAAAACTGTCTTTTAAATGCGGGAAATGTCTGTTTTCTTTGCACAGGTAACATGCTTTTTGTCGGCATGCAGTCATAAATGTAATACATATAAGAGGTTCCAGGAAAAGGGACCGGTAACGCAAACCCAGCAGCAGCACACGTGATGGAACAGGAGGAGGGTGGCGCAGGAGGAGAAGGCCACGCTTTGAGACACAACAACCCAGGCCTTGCATGAGGACAAGAAGCGTGCGGATAGCAATTTGCGTTTTGTCGCCATGCAGTCATAAATGTAATACAGATGAGAGGTTCAATAAACAGGGACCGGAAACGCTAACCCATCACAGATGTTCATTGTTCATGTTACTTGGTTGGGGTCCGGGAGTGTTGCGTAGTCGTTTCCAATGCAGGATTGATTCATTTTAATTTGAGTCAGATGGTCTGCATTTTCTGTGGAGAGGCGGATACGCCGGTCTGTGACAATGCCTCCGGCAGTACTGAAACAGCGTTCCGACATAACGCTGGCTGCCGGGCAAGCCAGCACCTCTATTGCGTACATTGCTAGTTTGTGCCAGGTGTCTAGCTTCGATACCCAATAGTTGAAGGGTGCAGATGGATTGTTCAACACAGCTATGCCATCTGACATGTAGTCCTTGACCATCTTCTCCAGGCGATCGGTGTTGGAGGTGGATCTGCACGCTTGCTGTTCTGTGGGCTGCTGCTGCATGGGTGTCATAAAATTTTCCCACTCCAAGGACACTGCCGATACCATTCCCTTTTGGGCACTAGCTGCAGCTTGTGTTGTTTGCTGCCCTCCTGGTCGTCCTGGGTTTGCGGAAGTCAGTCTGTCGGCGAACAACTGGCTAGAGGAGGGGGAGGATGTCAATCTCCTCTTTAAAGTCTCCACAAGGGCCTGCTGGTATTCTTCCATTTTGACCTGTCAGACTCTTTCTTCAAGCAGTTTTGGAACATTGTGTTTGTACCGTGGAATGGATCCAGAAGGGTATAAACCCAGTAATTGGTGTTGTCCAGAATGCGCACAATGCGTGGGTCGCGTTCAATGCAGTCCTAGGCCGAAGAGGTCATAGCCTAGGGTCACAAAAACCTGTTTATTTGGGCTATTTCAATGGTAGTGATGGTGACGTACATAAATCTCAGCCATGGCCGTTAGCAACGTCTGAATTTCACGAAATGTCTCATGCAGGTAGAAGACATATTGTTAGACTTGGATTCCAAAGATGGGGTCCCTACATCTCTGCAAACCAGAGTTACAGGGGTCCAAAATTGGTAAAATCCCCCATAGGCTTTCATTGGGCCTCCTATTTACAGTTCCAAAATCTCACATCTTTTCAAAGGGCAATTGATCAGCAGTGGCAAATTTTCTAGCATTATAGGGACCCTTAGGGGGAACATGACTGGTGAGTTTTGGGCCCCTAGGCCGAAGAGGTCATAGCCTAGGGTCACAAAAACCTGTTTATTTGGGTTATTTCAATGGTAGTGATGGTGACGTACATAAATCTCAGCCATGGCCGTTAGCAACGTCTGAATTTCACGAAATGTCTCATGCAGGTAGAAGACATATTGTTATACTTGGATTCCAAAGATGGGGTCCCTACATCTCTGCAAACCAGAGTTACAGGGGTCCAAAATTGGTAAAATCCCCCATAGGCTTTCATTGCCTCCCTATTTCACTTTCCAAAATCTCACATCTTTTCAAAGGGCAATGGCTCAGCAGTACCAAATTTTCTAGCATTGTAGGGACCCTTAGGGGGAACATGACTGGTGAGTTTCGGGCCCCTAGGCCAAAGAGGTCATAGCCTAGGGTCACAAAAACCTGTTTATTTGGGCTATTTCAATGATAGTGATGGTGACGTACATAAATCTCAGCTATGGCCGTTAGCAACGTCTGAATTTCACGAAATGTCTCATGCAGGTAGAAGACATATTGTTAAACTTGGATTCCAAAGATGGGGTCCCTACATCTCTGCAAACCAGAGTTACAGGGGTCCAAAATTGGTAAAATCCCCCATAGACTTTCATTGCCTCCCTATTTCACTTTACAAAATATCACATCTTTTCAAAGGGCAATGGCTCAGCAGTACCAAATTTTCTAGCATTGTAGGGACCCTTAGGGGGATCATGACTGGTGAGTTTTGCCACTGCTGAGCCATTGCCCTTTGAAATGGTGTGAGATTTTGGAACGGTAAATAGTAGGCCCAATGAAAGCCTATGGGGGATTTTACCAATTTTGGACCCCTGTAACTCTGGTTTACAGAGATGTAGGGACCCCATCTTTGGAAACCAAGTCTAACAATATGTCTTCTACCTGCATGAGACATTTCGTGAAATAAATTCAGACGTTGCTAACGGCCATAGCTGAGATTTATGTACGTCACCATCACTACCATTGAAATAGCCCAAATAAACAGATTTTTGTGACCCTAGGCTATGACCTCTTTGGCCTAGGGGCCCGAAACTCACCAGTCATGTTCCCCCTAAGGGTCCCTACAATGCTAGAAAATTTGGTACTGCTGAGCCATTGCCCTTTGAAAAGATGTGAGATTTTGGAAAGTGAAATAGGGAGGCAATGAAAGTCTATGGGGGATTTTACCAATTTTGGACCCCTGTAACTCTGGTTTGCAGAGATGTAGGGACCCCATCTTTGGAATCCAAGTCTAACAATATGTCTTCTACCTGCATGAGACATTTCGTGAAATTCAGACGTTGCTAACGGCCATGGCTGAGATTTATGTACGTCACCATCACTACCATTGAAATAGCCCAAATAAACAGGTTTTTGTGACCATAGGCTATGACCTCTTTGGCCTAGGGGCCCGAAACTCACCAGTCATGTTCCCCCTAAGGGTCCCTACAATGCTAGAAAATTTGGTACTGCTGAGCCATTGCCCTTTGAAAAGATGTGAGATTTAGAAAGTGAAATAGGGAGGCAATGAAAGTCTATGGGGGATTTTACCAATTTTGGACCCCTGTAACTCTGGTTTGCAGAGATGTAGGGACCCCATCTTTGGAATCCAAGTCTAACAATATGTCTTCTACCTGCATGAGACATTTCATGAAATTCAGACGTTGCTAACGGCCATAGCTGAGATTTATGTACGTCACCATCACTACCATTGAAATAGCCCAAATAAACAGGTTTTTATGACCCTAGGCTATGACCTCTTTGGCCTAGGGGCCCGAAACTCACCAGTCATGTTCCCCCTAAGGGTCCCTACAATGCTAGAAAATTTGGTACTGCTGAGCCTTTGCCCTTTGAAAAGATGTGAGATTTTGGAAAGTGAAATAGGGAGGCAATGAAAGTCTATGGGGGATTTTACCAATTTTGGACCCCTGTAACTCTAGTTTGCAGAGATGTAGGGACCCCATCTTTGGAATCCAAGTCTAACAATATGTCTTCTACCTGCATGAGACATTTCGTGAAATTCAGACGTTGCTAACGGCCATAGCTGAGATTTATGTACGTCACCATCACTACCATTGAAATAGCCCAAATAAACAGGTTTTTGTGACCCTAGGCTATGACCTCTTCGGCCTAGGACTGCATTGAACGCGACCCACGCATTGTGCGCATTCTGGCCAACACCAATTACTGGGTTTATACCCTTCTGGATCCACGGTACAAACACAATGTTCCAAAACTGCTTGAAGAAAGAGTCCGACAGGTCAAAATGGAAGAATACCAGCAGGCCCTTGTGGAGACTTTAAAGAGGAGATTGACATCCTCCCCCTCCTCTAGCCAGTTGTACGCCGACAGACTGACTTCCGCAAACCCAGGACGACCAGGAGGGCAGCAAACAACACAAGCCGCAGCTAGTGCCGAAAAGGGAATGGTATCGGCAGTGTCCTTGGAGTGGGAAAATTTTCTGACACCCATGCAGCAGCACACAGAACAGCAAGCGTGCAGATCCACCTCCAACACCGATCGCCTGGAGAAGATGGTCAAGGACTACATGTCAGATGGCATAGCTGTGTTGAACAATCCATCTGCACCCTTCAACTATTGGGTATCGAAGCTAGACACCTGGCACAAACTGGCAATGTACGCAATAGAGGTGCTGGCTTGCCCGGCAGCCAGCGTTATGTCGGAACGCTGTTTTAGTGCTGCCGGAGACATCGTCACAGATCGGCGTATCCGCCTCTCCACAGAAAATGCAGACCGTCTGACTCAAATTAAAATGAATCAATCCTGGATTGGAAACGACTACGCAACACTCCTGGACCCCAACCAAGTAACATGAACAATGAACATCTGTGATGGGTTAGCGTTTCCGGTCCCTGTTTATTGAACCTCTCATCTGTATTAAATTTATGACTGCATGGCGACAAAACGCAAATAGCTATCCGCACGCTTCTTGTCCTCATGCAAGGCCTGGGTTGTTGTGTCTCAAAGCGTGGCCTTCTCCTCCTGCGCCACCCTCCTCCTGTTCCATCACGTGTGCTGCTGCTGGGTTAGCGTTACCGGTCCCTTTTCCTGGAACCTCTTATATGTATTACATTTATGACTGCATGCCGACAAAAAGCATGTTGTGATGATTTGCTCAGCTGCCTGTGCAGGCAGGCAGCCCTTTGACCATTGTGTAGGTTTGCATGCTGCAGGACTCTGGAAAGAAGAGTTTCTGTCAGTTTTGCAGCTTGTGCTTGCAGAGGAATTTGCATACGTTGTCATGCAAATTGCCTGGCCACATTCATTGGAGGCGTGTACTATAAGTACTATGTCTTTCCCACAATGCTTCGCTGGTCATTTCCTTTCCATGGTCTGTTCCTGATGGACACTGCTGGAGTGTCAGCCGTTGCTATCTAGTATAGTTAATTCCTGGGGGTTGCTTTAGGCTCCCCTTCTAGCCCAGTCAGGTTGTATTATCTGTATTGCCTGTTCTGTCTTGTCTTGCCTGTTGCCATTGTCCTGCCCCTATGGTGGTCGACAGGAAATGGTTCTGATCTCTGTTCTTGGAGTATAGCTGGTGCAGCGGTTGCTACCAGCTATCTCTTCTGTTCTGTTTCCTGGGATCGCGCTAGCTACTTTTCGCTAGCGCTGGGGATCCTTCTGTTCTGCTACTCTGTACCTGGATCACGCTAGCCACTTTTTGCTAGTGCTGTGGATCCTATCTCTCGTTTGTCCCTGTTTTCGTGTGTCTGTCTTGTCCGCTGCGCTTGCTGCAGGCTCGGTGAGGTAACCGTTAAGCAAGCGCTCGCGTCCTCTGTTTCATGTTTGTCTGTTAATGGTTAGTTAGGCGTGCTTGTCTCTATTGTGCTTATCACGTGGAGATCGCGCATAACCGCGTGCACTGTTGCGAATGAGTGCGGTGTTCGCGGTTAGCTAGCGTTTGTTATTTTCCGTATCTCCTTATTGTATTTGCTGTGCCTTTGCTACCCTCGTATTCTATTCTGATCTGCCTTGTGTCACGTCTGGCGATCGCACCTCTCGCGATCGCGTTCCTATTTCGTATCTGCTGTTGTGTGTGCACGGTCGCGGGGTGGCAACTGGATTGGTGCACACACATACAACCTATCCCTTTGCTCAATCTCATTCGCAATCGCCTCTCTTGCGATTGCGTTCTGCGCTTCGTACAATTCCTGTCTGGCACTTGTGGAGGTACAGAGGATTGGTTCCTCTGCACTCCCCAGCGCCATCTGCCGACAGGAATTTCCCTCTACAGGTGCGTAGCACCTTTTGCTGGGTTCCTGCAAATTATACGCTTGTGGAGGATTTCCGCCGTGTCAGCGCACGCGTTGTGCGCTGATCACGGGGAAAGTTCCACATTCGTTACACATGTTACCTGTGCAAAGAAAACAGACATTTCCCGCATTTAAAAGACAGTTTTCCCTTTGAAACTTTAAAATCGATTTTCTCAAAAACTATAAGCTCTTTTTGCTAATTTTTTTTCCTCTTGTACCCACTCCCAAGGTGCACATACCCTGCAAATTTGGGGTATGTAGCATGTAAGGAAGCTTTACAAAGCACGAAAGTTCGGGTCCCCATTGACTTCCATTATGTTCGGAGTTCGGGTCGAACACCCGAACATTGCGGCGATGTTCGGCGAACGTTCGCGAACCCGAACATCTAGGTGTTCGCCTAACACTATATACTGCATACAGTATATGTCAAATTTTTCAGCACAAAAAACGTGCTGAAAAGTCACCCCCTTGGCTTATATGTGAGTCAGAAGGGGCATCTGAGGCAGAACAGATTGTGGAACCTTCAGTGAAGCGTAATGGATTGTGCAGCTGGCTCCTGGCTGTGTCTCTGCCACCCCCCATCCCTGCAACATGGTGAGCAAAGTGCGCTATCCGAAACCTGTGCCCCCCCCCCCCGGGCTTGGGAAGCGGAGTGTGCAGCAGTATGTCAGTGCCATTGCAATGTTCGGGAATCCCTCCTGTGTCACAATTGTTGTGTCTCATATCTATGTCACCATCTAATGGGGAGGGGCAAAGGTCAGTCTTGGACAACGCACTGTGCTCACCATATTACAGGGGATGTTGGGCACAAACACAGCCTGGCAAATGTAGGATCACTGTTGCTCTTGCTGTATGAGGTACACTACATTAACAGACTGATGTATTATTAGGGCCGGTTCACACTTGCTAAGAAACGTACCCGTTCAGGACATTTTCTAAGCTCCGCTTAGCGCTGGAAGCGGATCCTAATGTAGGACCCGCCTCCACTTGTTAAAAAAAAATCAGATTGATTTGCCGTGTTACGCTAAGTGGATTGCCGAGTCCAAACATGGCACATTTTCCAAGACCAGCCCGGAAAATGTATGCAATAAAAGCAGACACTGTCCACTCTCATTAGGCTAGTTGCTGTGGCCGCTTTACCCATTTTGATCTCTGCCAAGACGTAATACTCACGTATCCCGCTGCCGATTGGTCCCTTATACACAGCACGGTGGCCAGCAGAAGCATAGAGATATCCATTGGGCTGCAAGAGACCAATGGGAATCCTCAGCAAAAGGGAGAATTCTCATTGGTTCATGGTGGACAAATGAAAAATCTCCGTGTTGCTAGGGAGAATTGGCCTAATGTAACCTATGGAGAGCTCCATGCTGGTTAAAACTCAGAAGTAGCCCATGTTGTAAGTTTTTACTTTTAGCCTTATGGCCAGAGCCGGGACAAGGTGCGCCCCTCCATCCCTACCGTCACACACTGATTGCTATTAGACTAAGAGGCGCCCCAGCCCCCCCCCCCCCCCACCCGCCCACCCACACGCCTTAATTTCTACTTATCTGGCTTGCAGTCACTGCCATGTATCCCCTTTTCTTATTTCTCTCTTCTTCAAACACAATAGGGAAATTATAGCTGAGTGAGTCGTGCACCCCCTCCTACACTGCGCCCTGAGTCTGGAGCCTCTCTCGCCTCTGCCTCGGCCCAGCCCTGCTTATAGCTATAGCTTTATGGTTGCCAGAACATCCAGCTTGGAGGAGTATTTTTTTTTGATCAGGCAAACCACCAGCATTAAATAGTTACATAGTTATTTGGGTTGAAAAAAGACATACGTCCATCGAGTTCAACCAAAGAATGTTAAAATAGGGAGAAGTGAATATTCCTATTCTGTTTGTACAGGAACAGCAGCCAGTCAAACAAGGTTAAGTGCACTTACGCTTTAACATGTTGCTCTTTATACGTGTGGCTTACAAAAACAGCCAGACATTGCTGTCCACCAGTCCAGAACAATGGCAATTTATTAGCAGTGATAACAGTAAACGCTACAGTATTCGGGAGGCTGTATCGATTTATCTGGCCTATGCATACGCTGTTCAGGATGCTAACAAATGATTACAGGGCATGAAAAGATGAATGCACGGAAAATATTTCCAGTTATTTACACAGCCCTCAAGTTGATGAAAAAATGAAATTATAGTTATATATGCTCAGTAAATCTCCTGTACATCTCTAAGCAAATATTAGCTAATTTAAATTAGTTTGGATGCATGTTCACTGCGCAGTCATTTGCATTATCCGCTCCCCAACTATAAACACATTCTGAAACATGATTAAAAGAGAACAATTAAAATAATAATAGAAGTTTGTGTTTCTAAACAATTAGACAGTGTGAAATACTGGGATGCTGGTACAGCTCAGCTATGCATCTGGGGCTGGGTCATTTCAGAATTTCAGTCAGCCGACTTATTTAAATTAAGGACTTTGTTACACTTCTTTCACAACAATCTGTAGACCGTTGGCTATAGTCTAATTACAGTTTTGACAATAGTATATTTACAGTCCTCACATCAAACGTCCAATAAAGTTTTCTGTAATAACAGCTTGGGGCATCTCCACATTCCTGCATGCAGGGCTGTTTCTGGGCGCAGGCTGCTTAGGCAAAGGTTTGGATGCCCCTAGCATATAGGGAGCACCGGAGCAGCACTGTACACTTTTTTTTCAGAAAACAAAGAGTTGTGGTCAATGGATCATACTCAAAATGGGAGACTGTTAGGAGTAGGGTCCCACAGGGGTCTGTTCTGGGTCCAGTGCTCTTCAATTTATTTATTAATGACCTAGTAGATGCAGTAGTGAGCAATGTTGCTATTTTTGCAGATGATACAAAATTGTGCAGAATCATCAACTCTCAGGAAGATAGTGTCATATTGCAACAGGATCTGGATAGGATGGCTATATGGGCACATACATGGCAGATGAAATTCAATGTTGACAAATGTAAAGTCATGCATTTTGGACGTACTAATGGTCTAGCATCATATAAAATAAATGGGATACAGTTGGGGACATCAACCTTGGAGGACTTAGGAGTACTCATCGACAAGTTAAATAATCGTACTCAATGCCAAGCAGCTGCAGCTAAAGCTAACAAAATTTTGGGATGCAGTAAAAGGGAAATGAAAACTCGAGATGCTGGCATAATATTGCCCCTGTTTAAATCTCTAGTAAGGCCACATCTGGAATATGGAATTCAGTTCTGGGCACCACATTACAAAAAAGATATTGCAGTTTTAGAGCAGGTGCAGACGAGCAACAAAATTGATAAGTGGGATGGAAGGTCTCACTTATCAAGAAAGGTTAGATAAACTGGGTTTATTTAGTCTAGAGAAAAGACGCCTTAGAGGGGATCTAATTAACATGTATAAATACATCATTGTATACATAACCCCCGGAAGTTCGCCACGAACCGTTCGGGCCATCTAGTGTGAACATGGGCACCAGCAGAAAATTTCGGGAGGGGGGCAAAAAAAGGTTGGGGCAAAGAGTGTGCCAAAAAATGGGCGTGACCTTAGACCCAGATGTGGGTGTCATCTTGGGTGGAGCCAAATTTACATGAACTTGGCAATGGTGGGGCATTAGACTAGGACTATGGTAGGGATTAGATTGTGAGCACCTCCAACACAGCTTCAGGTAATGACAAGGACCCCCTAGCTTAGGTGATGAAAGGTGCCCCCAGTTTTAGGTAGCGACAGGTGCCCCCCAGTGTAGGTAGCGACAGGTGCCACCCCCATGTTTAGAGGCAGGGAGACCCTCTCACCGTCAGTTGCCCTTCTCCCCCCTTACATCCCAGCAGCCAGCTTCAGACCTCAGAATCAGCCGGCCACCAGTGAGCCTTGTGGACACCCCGCTGAATATGCGGAAGTGATGTCACTTCTGCATATCGCGGCGGAGTCAGCAAGGTCCTAGCGCCTGCATTCACTGGTCGCTGGCTGATTCTGAGGTCTGACGCTGGCTGCTGGGATGCAGCGGTGACGGCCAGGGTCAGAAGACTGATGGCTTGGGGGGGGGGGGGGGGGGTCGGAGGGCATCCGCCCTATTTTGCCTCTATGTGTGGACACTCATGCGTGTGAACCAAGCCCTAGAAAACACATATAAAACTGACAGGACAGACTGGAACAGAACTGTACACCTTTCATGTGTAAACCAGGCCCTAGAAAACTGATACAAAATTGACAGGACTGAAACGGAAATGTGCAGATTTATGTGTGAACCCAGCCATAAAAAACTGATACAAAACAGATGCAAACTGATGAAATCTGACAGGACTGGAACTGTATACCTTTTGTGTGAACCCAGCCTCCCCCATAAAATTGCATTAGCAAGAGCTTTTCAAAAATCACTAGGTCTTAAAAAGCTCTTGTAGTGTAAACAAGCCCTAGGGAGCGTTTCCATTCTAATGAATTGTATAGGACAGGGGTGCCCACACTTTTTCGGCTCGCGAGCTACTTTTAAATTTGCCGAGGCCAGGAGATCTACCAACGTCTCAAATGCTAAGCACGCCCCCCCCCCCCGCGTAGGTTAGCCAGGTATATGTGCCTGCAGCATAGGTTGCAAGCCCTCAGTGTAGGTTAGCCAGATATATGGGCCCTCAGTGTAGGTTAGCCAGGTATATGGGCCCTCAGTGTAGGTTAGCCAGGTATATGGGCCCTCAGTGTAGGTTTGCCAGGTATATGGGCCCTCAGTGTAGGTTACATAGTTACATAGTTATTTTGGTTGAAAAAAGACATACGTCCATCGAGTTCAACCAGTATAAAGTACAACACCAGCCTGCTCCCTCACATATCCCTGTTGATCCAGAGGAAGGCGAAAAAACCCTTACAAGGCATGGTCCAATTAGCCCCTAAAGGGAAAAATTCCTTCCCGACTCCAGATGGCAATCAGATAAAATCCCTGGATCAACATCATTAGGCATAACCTAGTAATTGTAGCCATGGATGTCTTTCAACGCAAGGAAAGCATCTGGTTTGCCAGGTATAGGGGCCCCCAGTGTAGGTTAGCCAGGTATAGGGGCCCCCAGTGTAGGTTAGCCAGGTATAGGGCCCCCCAGTGTAGGTTAGCCAGGTATAGGGCCCCCCAGTGTAGGTTAGCCAGGTATAGGGCCCCCCAGTGTAGGTTAGCCAGGTATAGGGCCCCCCAGTGTAGGTTAGCCAGGTATAGGGCCCCCCAGTGTAGGTTAGCCAGGTATAGGGCCCCCCAGTGTAGGTTAGCCAGGTATAGGGCCCCCCAGTGTAGGTTAGCCAGGTATATGTACCTGCAGGCAGAGGAGAAGAGGCGGCGAGGAGAGACTCTGGCAGGCCAATGGGATGTAGGAGAGAAGCGGCGGGGAAGAGAGAGGCGGCGCGGCCGCTACGTCATGGCTGGGGGCGGCACCGGGCACGTTACACACGCACATTACACAGGCTGCCCGCCGCCGCCCCCAGCCATGACGCAGCGGACGCGCCGCCTCTCTCCTCCCTCTCTCCTCGCCTGCATGCATCCTTATTGGCCAGCGGCCAGCAGCTAAACACGAGCTGCTGGCCGCAACAAACATTAACGAGACGCGGCCAAGAGGCCGCGATCTACCAAGGAGGCGGTCGCGATCTACCGGTAGATCGCGATCGACCTATTGGGCAGCCCTGGTATAGGAGCAGGGAAATGGCTCCCAAAATCGCTTGCAAAATGCCATCACAAATCGCTAGCAATTGCGATAGCACTTTGCGCTTTCTAGTGGGTTCCAGGCCTTGGAAACAAACATTCCGTACAGATCACCTGGCAAAACTAATGATGTCACCACCAGTGATACATTTTTGAATGTAAATTAGGGAGAGGAAAGATTTTACAATGGGCAAACACTGACTAAATAATTTATGAAAACTACAATCAGAGAAAGAACATGTGTGCATCAACCAAGTGAACCTGATAAATCTGGCATTGCAAATTTGGCCTATTGGCTAATCACGAGACATTGCTCATGCAAATAAGCATTTGCTTTTGCATGCCTAAATATGCAGGGTCAAAACCAAAAACCGCAAAACAATCGCCCTGCGGGAATTAGTTCATGCTATACAGCACTATCCAGGGGCGCCACGAGGAGGCTTCCCATTGCCCCCTGAAAGGTGCGGATGGCTCTCCCCGGCGCTGGCCACGCTTGGGGGGGCCGCCTGCGCCGCCCGGCCTCCCCCTCCGGGGTGCTGCTGTGGTTCCCAGGCAGTGAGAGCGCCTGGGACCCCGCGGTCCCTCGGCTGTATGGGGGGGCATTGGGAAGCCTCCTCGTGGCGCTCCTGGATAGTGCTATTGAAGCATGAACTAATTCCCGCAGGGCAACCGCTTTGCGGCATTGGTTCAATGGACCCTGCATTAGTTGGCATGCGAAAGCAAATGCATATTTGCATGAGCATTGCCTCATGAATAGCCAATCAGGCCAAATTTGCTCAGCCAGTTATGTCAGGTGTTCACTTGGTGTTTAATGCACACATTTAATTCTCTGTGCAGTGAAATAATTTATGAATATTGTAAGCAATTAGCAATTTTATTAATTTTTTTTTTTTTACTACAATTTCTCTTTAATACATATACTAGCTAAAATCCTGTCAGAATAATAATAATTACTAAGTGACAAGAGTAATGAATAATTTATAGTGAATCTTACTTTGGGACAGATGTGCATTGTATGTAAATGTATACAGTATTTTTAATCTTTTCACAAGAGTGGTCCTTTAAAAACGTAGTCATACATAGCGATGATGTGTAAACAGACAGAGGCGCCAGTAGGATAAAAATTGTTAAAATCCCTAAAAACAGAGGAGGCAGTGGTGGACTTCTCCAAGTAGACACAAAATACCGTTGATAATATTCAACAAAAATGTATTTACATACTCCAAAAGTACTGTGCAATGCACTTCGCAGGCATATCCCACTTCATCAGGCTATAAACGGAGCATATAACAATTGCAGGTCTAGTTCAAAGCTTAGCGCCTCCATTTGTCACAGAGGGGCTAAGCTTTGAACTAGACCTGCAATTGTTAAATATTGCGTTTATATGCGTTGCGCAGCACTTTTGGAGTATGTAAATACATTTTTGTTGATTATTTTCAACTATGTTTTAGTAGTGTAGAAGTCCACTATTGACTCCTCTATTGTTAACGATTTTAGCAATTTTTATCCTACTGGTGCCTTTGTGTGTCTAAACAGACAGAGGCACCAGTAGGATAAAAATTGCTAAAATGTCTAAACATTTTATGAGTCCACCCTTGGTGGAGGGGTGTTGCCCCTTTCTTCCTTCTTAATCCTGAGTGGGCACATGTGTAATCTCCCCTCCTGCCTTTACAGTGGTTGCCTGGATGGTAACCCTGGTTTGTGAGTATACAAATATATACTTACTTTATCATACCCTTATGTATCCAAATAGTGTGTTCTTGGACAAGGTTTTATTTATAGAGCTCCGCTTGTATAAGAGTGACTGTTACTGATAAAAAGCAGACAACCATACTGGGCATGAAAGTGTCACTGTTTAAAATTCCCTGTCCTCATTGCCTAGCACAATTTTCAGGATTTCAGAAGTTGTTGAAGCTGCATAAACAAAGTTTAATACACACTAAACAAAGTTTGTGAAATGGATCCCTTTCCCTGCCACGGCCCAATGCTCAAAGGTGCCAGAAAGTGTGCATTGCAAACACCCTGCAGGAACAGCGTATTGAGCGGAATGGCTCAATACACACAAGTGCTTGGGGAAGAGTTTCTTTTGCGTTGCGTTACACAGTGTAACAGATTAAAGTCTGGCTAGATTTGGAGCTGCAATCTGGAGCATTTCAATGTGTCCCACTGGAAGCCCCCACTAGAAAGAGCTGCAGTGCCAGAAGAAACCCAGGTCCAAACACTTATCTTCTGTACATGAGAACCACACAGGGGAAACTAAATCTAGAAGGCCCAATAAAGGTTTCTAATTTAGATTTTTCTTTTAAAGTGAACCTGCAGAGATATTTTTAGAAAAGTAAAATACTTACTTTAAAGCGTAACTACGACCAAGAAAAAAACTAAAAAAGACCATTGTACATATTCCCGTATGCAACCTAGGTGGGTCCTAGCACTGGTCTATCATATACTACAAAACACCAACACACTACCAGTATATGCTGTTCAACCACCTAATCTTTATTGTGATAATAGAATTTAGGATTTTTTGGGTCATACGAAATCCAACAATTGTTACATATGAATATATGTACAACAATTACAATACTTATGTTGTAAAAGGGACCAATCTGCCCAAACTAGTGATTTGACGCAAATGTAGTTAAAAATTCTACTGTGAATAAAGGTACTGTATTTCCCAGGCATACAAGACACTTTCTCCAAAACATGGGGAGACACATGGGGAGCAGAGGCCAAACAGGGACAGCGAAGGCCAAATGGGGGACAGAAGGGAGCCACATGGGACAGAAGGGGACACATGGGAGAACATCTACAAGACACTCCTGGACTATGGACACATCAGGTTTAGTAATTTTTTTTTTACCATGTTTTCTTGCCCTCTAAACCTATATGCATCTTATATTCTGGAGTGTCTTATATGTCAAAAAATACGGTAATGACTTTTTGCAAAACGCTATGAATGATTCAACCCTTGTAACCAGATCTACCACTATCCGTTTATCAAATTCTCTACAAGCTGCATTAGTTTCCAGTGTTGTGGCTGTTATGCCACCTAAGTGACTTGTACCGATATATGCTTAGGTCCTCCATACTGCAGATTGCTAAGCCTGGGCAGGCTTACATTGGCAGGAACCATGCAGTGAATATAATGCAGGCCTCATGCCATCTACTAACAGCTAGTGAAGCGTCCCACTAGCAGAATTACACTTTTCCAGGCAAATTCTAAATCCTGCTTGGTTTCAGAGGGCTGAGCACATGTCAATAAAGGCATAAAAAGGTGCTGCCTCAGCTCTTTAAAACAGTGCAAGCAGAAAAATCCTATCTTCCAGCAGCAAATGGTAATAAGCCTGAGAAATGTCAGCGTTGCCGTCCTCATTTTGCCAGCACCTTTTAAAAGGAAAAGGATTGCTTTCCACATGAAGTTGGCTTATAAGAAACAAACACGCACATGCAAAAAAAATCTAAACTTTTTATTCAGTTCTAGGCATAAAAAGGAACATTTCTCTCTGAAACTGTGTTGATTAATCCCATTACTTACAAATGAAAAAAAAGAAAAAAAAAAAGTGTGTGTTGAGAGGGGATACATAAAGCAGCTGAAAAACATTAGGAAAGGCCGCAGTGTAGAGACTGCAAACTTCTGCAATTACACACTGTCAGAAAAAAAAGGAGAGGAGTGAGAAAGCACAATATTAATTTAAATGAAAAATAAAGCAAAGCTTTGTAGTTGGCCAGATTTCCCCAGGGGCCAGAGAGTCAATGCTTATCAGAGCTTCTCAGAAGAGACAATTTTGATTAATATCAGGACCATCTGACTCAGTCTATTAAACCCCGAAGGAAAGTCTTCAGATAGAGAAGATAGGTCTTTGATTAATAATTCCTCCATATTGTCATTCTAAGCATTTGCAAACTATATGGCAGATCTTCCCGCTGCAAGCGGTTACACATCGACGGCAATGAGCCCCTGGTCTTTGCATGAGAAGAGAGAGAGACCCCTGATTTGCCACTGGCTTATCAAAGCACTCACTGTTTAAAAGGGGGTTGTGGGTGGGCATCAGACTTCTCAGCAGCAACCAATTACTTCTGAGGATGTTAATTAAGTCCTGTTTTAATGTAATTAAGCTTTCCTGTGAATTAGCATAAGAGGAGGAAAGCTCAGTCTGAGAGTTATAATTACATAAACATATTTACAACAGACATAGATAGGGGGAAGGTATCAAGGTCATACAGTAAGTATCTCTCCACTGGCCGTCTGTGGTAGAAGTAGGTTTACAAGAGAGTGTTTCCATGTGATTCTGAAGCTTGAGGTGATTCTTTACTGAGGGAAGAGAAGAGCTAATAACAGCCGCTGCATTGGTAAACAGGACCGATATGAAGCATTAAACACTTGGAGGAGGCTCCAGTGCGGTTATGTGTATATAGTTTTTCTTTATAAGCCTCTGTAGAAGAGCATCTCTTCATCGGGTGAAGGGATCTATCAGGACATCTCAGACTCCCTGAGCAGCTAATTTCCGGATGTTCATTATGAGACGTTTTGAGTATTCCTTGTGATCAACTGGTTTCACATCCATCGCCGTGGCCTTGATACGAGATTCATCCTGTAACAAGAAAAAGCCAGAGTAATTAGTTTCACCTTGATAACTACAACAGCAGCATCGACTTCTAGAAGTCAAAGTTTGGTGAAACTTAAATGAATCCAGTAGTTCAAGCAGAATTTCAGGCAGGATAAACCGATCCTCAAAGCTAAATTCCAGCCTCGTATAACTTGCAACTTTAAACTGGTCTCATAATTGATTCAATAAATATATCGGACTTTGTCGCAAAATACGGTCACCTTAGTGAAAATCACATTTCCTGCCCTGTTCAGAGCTGCTACAACTGGAGGTTGCCAAGTTACAAAATGTAATCTTCAGCTCAATACATAAGCAACACACTGCCATTTTACTGAGTTTACAGCTTTCAATGAGGGATGGGCTCATGAATGTGAAACTTTATCCCGAATGTGTTGGAACAGAAACCGAGGCTTTATACATGTGGCCTGCAAGGAGCTTTGCACAGTTTCCACATACAAAATGTCCTGTACACTAAAGGCGTCTTTAGTGTACAGGACATTTTGTATGTGGAAACTGTGCAAAGCTCCCTGGCATTCTTACAAAGAACTTTACAAAATATTAGTAAAAGGAAGCAAAGGTCTATCACAACTACAACAAGAGTGCAACCAACTGATTAGATATGTGCTTACAATTACAGATTACTGGATACTACTGGTCTTTATTGGGGTTGAAATCATCCACTTACCAATAGGTACTTAAAGAGGACCAAGAGTGATAATTGTGTGCGAGACAGAGCCTATACCCACTCGCCTGAAATACACATGTCCAACTCCACCTTCCTCGGTTCCCCAAAGCATTCTAAAGCTCTGTGGCCACCTCCACCTGTGTTGCATAGACGGCCCCAGCCACCAATTCGGCTGACAAGCTGTGGCGGACCACGGCAACACAGGTGGTGGCAGCTACAGAACATATTAGAAAAAAACCCTCGTCAGTTTTGCTGAGGTGGCGACGCATCGCAAGTCTGATTTTAGGGTGCGTTATTAACCCTGCCACCTGCCGATCCTGGCAGCACAAACAGTGCTGTACATTAATTATTAAGTCTTGGCACTCTAAAAACAAGGGGTGCAGGGCCCTCCTACCCAAAAATTTAATAAGCCCTACCCAGCAGAATGCCTTACTTGTTGGGATAATGTGGAAAAATGTTATAGTTCTGTGGTGCATAGCCGTAAAACTACCAGAACAGTTTTCACCTGTATCCTCAGATGAGCATCAGAGTCCAGGTAACCAATAGGACATTTCTCCAATTGGGACACACGAAGGCAACCCCACAGATCAACAGAGCTGAGCTTCAAATGAAACAAGAAGCTGTGAACTCCATATTACTCCTTTAATCACTTCCAGACCACACGAATTGAAATCTACACCCTGTTTGGGACCTGTTACCCCTGGCAGGGCGTAGATTTCAATCTCTGCGCAGCACACTACTACTGATTGTGCCGTTCTCTCGTCGCTATGAGAGCAAAGCTCTGTGAGCCGATCAGAAGACTATTCCATTGGCTCCTGACCCTGTGATCACCGTGAGACAATCGCATTGGCTCACAGTGATCACAGGGTCAGGAACCAATCAAATCAACTGCTGGTACTGAAGTGGTTAAAGTATAAACAAATTCATGAAGTGCTTAGCATGAAAAAAAAAAAGTTCTGATTTATGCAAATATTAAGTTCCTCTGTACATCTGAAAACACTATGGCACTTCAGTTCTGCTAATGAAATTTAGCCTCAACTTCAATCCAAATAGGAAAATGCACAACCATCTTCTCATTTTCCCCGATTTCTGTCACATTAATAACATCGGCATTGAATCCTATTATTACTTCATAAAAAAACCCCTAACACAATTAAAATGCACGCTGGCGTGTTAAAAGCAGCGTACATTAAAATGATTCGTACCATTCTTAATGCAAATCTTTAAATAGGTCAAATGTTAATAGGGGAATTATACCTCATGAGCGCCTCAGGTTGCCAGATTTCACTGTTCACTTTATACTTATACTGAAAATATTCAATAATCAACAAAGAGATTAGAACCTGAAAAAATTATACATCACATAAAACAAGTAAAAGCCCAGATTATTCCCATTGAATGTGTAGCTGAGCAGCACTTTGTTTTCCAGAGACTTCACAAGAGAGCAGTGGGAGCCACATAACTAGTAGGCATGTTGTAAAATAAAGGCTTTTGTGTCGGCACATGGGAGTTGGAGCAGCACAGTTTGGTAGGTATAATTGATGTATGGCTCTGCCCCCCTTTATTATATTACACTGTTTTCTGAAAAACACATGCCTCATTTTTTGTAACGTAATCCCATGAAGAGTGCAAATTACCTTCACCAACCTCAAGTAATGCTTTGCAGGTTGATTGAGAGCAATGGGCAGATACGGGAAGTCTCCTAACATTACAGAATGCTCACCCTCACGCAGATCATCATTAGCGAGTGCCTTGTTTCCCACACAGATGGCGCAGCCCAGTCATTAAGGTACAGTAGTAAAACATTTTTGCTAATAGTGTAAATTACAGTATAGGTAAAGCTACATAGTACAAACACTGATGAAGAAAGAGTGGAAATACTAGCTAAACTATCTAGTCAAAATTTGCCTGCTTAACCATTTCGTGGCTGGAGCACTAATCTACATTCCTGCAGCACAGTGTACATAGATCTATGTTCCGCCACTCTCTGGCTGTCCTCCCTTCTATCCATGCTCCTGGGTTGGGTTGTATAGCAGCCTGGCTACCAAAGTGTCTGCAACAGCACATCAGAGTAGCTCTGTGAATGGGGCTGCTGATTGCCTTCCAGAAACATGTGATCAACTGGGTGAGGCAGCCTCTTTAATTCTATTCCTTCATGCTTTATTTTGAAAGTAGGATATGGAAAGACCCAGGGAAATGTAAATGAAACAACTGCATTTAGTATAAAAAGATAAAAATGCAAAGTGAGGGTGGGATACAGGGTATTATAGACAAGTCAGCTATAATATTATATACTGTACATAAATAGTACATGCATACACCCAGAGGTATTACGTTTTATCATAGGCTTAACTATTTTTCTACTTTTTTGCACTGTTCCATTTTATTCCTACATATCTTTGTCTTTATACACTATACTTAGTGTGTGTTTTATGCTGGGGACATATTATAATACACCTAACCTGCAGATCGTGGATGCAATAAATTAATCCTCCAGTCTGCTTAGTAATGTTATCTATAATAGTATATACAAAGTCTTGGCAAGTACATCTTTGCCAGCAGATGTGATCAGCTGTGAAAGCGACACTTCCACTTCCTCGCTCAGCTTTTTCACCCTGCAAAGAATTTCTGGATCTCCAGGAACCTCTGCCTTTATTTTGAGGAAGAGTCTTTAAAAGTAGGTGTGGCTGTTTATTTCACTACCCCCTATTACAGTGTCCCTCATTATACTGCCTCTTTATTCCAGTGCCTTTTATTAATGTGCTCATTTTGACCCCCAATTTAGCTTTTCTTTTTACAGTACCCCCGATTATAAGCAGCTCTATCATACTTCCCTCAACTCCAAAGGAAGAAAATGCCAAGAGACCCCTGCAGAGTACTCAGGGAACCCTGGTTGAGAAAGCATGCTTCAAGGCAACTTTACTGCAAGTCAGAGTAAAGAAAATGGTATCCAACCTTAGGTTAGCTGTGCTCCTTGTCACTTACAGCAGAGAGAAACAGCAGCTCAAAGACGGTGGACAATCAGATTTAAAAACCTAATTTTGTTAAAGGGGAACTGAAGTAAGAGGTATATGGAGGCTGCCATGTTTATTTCCTTTTAAGCAATACCAGTTGCCTGGCAGCCCTGCTGATCCTCTGCCTCTAATACTATTAGCCATAGCCCCTGAACAAGCATGCAGCAGATCAGGTGTTTCAGACTTTAAAGTCAGATCTGACAAGACTAGCTGCATGCTTGTTTCTGGTGGTGTTCAGATACTACTGCAGAGAAATAGACCAGCAGGGCTGCCGGGCAACTTGTATTGATTAAAAGGAAATAAATATGGCAGCCTCCGTATACCTCTTACTTCAGTTCCCTTTAACATCAAACTGTGTTCTCCGAATCTTGGAATAGAAGCTACTCCATTATATGGGAAAACACAAAGTCATCAACCAAATGCATAAAGGTCCCTACCAGGAAATTAGTTGGAGAGTGTTTGGGTACAGGAGAGTCAGATTTGTAATTGCAGCCACCTGCAGTGCTATGGCAACACTGTATTAAGTTTCTAACTAAGATGTATAACACTAAAGGAATGCTTTAAAGGCAACTCGGCAGTTAAATATTTGTTTCTTTATTTATATAGCGCCATGAATATGAGAATATATAAAATTGACCTCCCCACAAGGGAGGTTTGTCAGAGTTTGCTATTGGGAGAGGGGGGGTTTGGGGCGATTGGCAGTACTTACCTAGAGGGCTGCTACTTTGCCCCCCCCCCCATCCATATGGGACTTGTTATCTTACCCAGGTAGAGACCGCAAGTGCTGCAGATTCAGGCTCCCTCAGTGTCACGCACCTCCAACCGTCGCACTGCATGCCAGGAAATTTAGTCTGTCTATGTGAGTACATCTCAGACAAACTACATGCCCCAGCATGCATTGCAGCAGTCAAGAGGACCATCCCCCGTAGATAAGCAATGCTGATCACCCCAATCACACACTATTACGAACCTCTCTTATGAGGAGTTTAATTTTATATATATTTTGTTCCATATTTAGGTGCCCTGGTCCCTTTAAATGTGGTTCACTTGGAACTAGTACCGAGCTAAGGATTATGCATAACACCAGTGCTTCTCAGACCAGCCCTTGAATCCCAACAGTTATCTTGAATTCTATGCAAGAAAAGCCAAAGCTTAGCCCATCCCTGGCCACGGATCACATGCGATTCTGGCTTCAGAACATTCAGGCCACATATGTGAACCATTTGCATTACACCACAGAGTGAATAAAGGGTAAGGTAGAATGGACAACAGTTCCTCTTTAAAGAGACTCCGTAACAAAAATTGCATCCTGTTTTTTAGCATCCTACAAGTTCAAAAAGCTATTCTAATGTGTTCTGGCTTACTGCAGCACTTTCTGCTATCACAGTCTCTGTAATAAATCAATGTATCTTTCCCCTGTCAGACTTGTCGGCCTGTGTCTGGAAGGCTGCCAAGTTCTACAGTGTTGTGGTTCTGCTATGAACTCCCCCTTCCAGGCCCCTCTATGCACACTGCCTGTGTGTTATTTAGGATTAGAGCAGCTTCTCTCTTCTCTCTTATCTTTTACAAGCTGGATAAATCGTCCTCTGAGCTGGCTGGGCTTTCACATACTGAAGAATTACAGACAAGGGCAAAGCTGTTTGCAGGAAGAAACAAGCAGCCTGAAACTTCAGTGCATGAGAACAGGGGGAAAGAAACACACAAATGATCTCTTGAGATTCAAAAGGAAGGGTGTATACAGCCTGCTTGTGTATGGATGTATTTTGTATGTGTGGACATACTGTACATCAACCTACTTCCTGTTTTGGTGGCCATTTTGTTTATAAACAAACTTTTTAAAACTGTTTTTAGCCACTTTTAATGTGGCGAGGAGCGGCGAAATTGTGTCAGAGGGTAATAGGAGATGTCCCCTAACGCACTGGTATGTTTACTTTTGTGCGATTTTAACAATACAGATTCTCTTTAATACCTGTAGCTTTCTGATGGGTAAACCAAAGAAAGCACTAGAATTTTTGAAGCAGCTTTTCCACACAATCAAATCTGAATCATTTTCATACGGATCCAACATTGTGATTCAATCTCACCACAAGCTCAAAACAGGCGTTATTTTTAAAGCTCTCGAGGCCTGAGCCAAAAAACTAGTCATTCTTTTGTAGACAAGCCAAGAGATGCAGTTCATATGATTCCACTTAGATGGCTTTCGCTCTAAAAGTAACAGAGTAGGTGGCACTTCTGATGAAAGCTATTAAAGTAAATCCTGGAAGCCAGCAAGATAAAAACAACTGGGTAAAATTGACACACACATTTGTAACTTGCAGCAAGCTGGAACATTACGCTCAGCCCACACATGTACCAGGAACGTGAAAGCTGGAACAGTATGCTAGTGTTCGGTTGTCTTTCCTGGAATTCATTAGTGGAAGCTTTAACCATTTTGTAACAAGAAAATAGGTCACACAAAAGAGAAAGATGCACCAATGTAGAATAAAATTCATTAAGATCAGCTTAAAGGGAGGTAGAGGTGGACTTAACCCGAGGTAGTAGGACACAAGATGTTCAGATTTCAAACAAGCATCTCTTTATTGTTCATATTCATAAAAATACAGGAACTTTTTTTCCCTGTATTTTCATGATTCTGAACAATAAAGATTTTATTTGAAATCTGAACAGCTTGAGTCCTACGACCTGGAATTAAGTCCACCTCTACCTCCCTTTAAACTGATTTTAATGAATTTTATTCTACATTGGCGCCTCAGTTTCCCTTTTGTGTGACATACGAGTATCCACCCTTGGTGGAGGGGTGCATCCCCTACTTTTTCTTACTACAGAGAGTGACTTCTGAGTGGGGACAGGTGTCTTTCCCATCTGCTTATACAGTGATTACCTTGGTGGTAACCTACCTTTGAGAGCATTATTCCCAATTATACACTAATGTATTCATCACCAAAACTACTACACCATATTGGGCTCTCTGTTCTCTACCTTGATTTTATCTACCCAAATAGGTTATCTTTTTAGGACCAACATGGCATTAAAAAAACTAAAAAACTAAACCGGAACCAGACTTAGGCTCCCTGCACACTGCATGCGATTCCAATTTTTAATTGGTTTTTACATCAGATTCCGACTTTTAATCGTTACTGCATGCTGTGTTTTTGACTCCGTTTTTCTGTTGATCGCATTCAGTGAAAATCGGAATTGAAGTCACAAAACTGATTTGCAGTGTGCAGGGAGCCTTAGGATGTCTGGATACGGAGATCTAGACAGTGAACCCCAGTAGCTCCCAATCTACACTGGTACTTGTAAAATAATGATGTCGTCAGTCTACTTTAAGTTAACACTTCTATTAAAGTGGACCCAAATTAAAAATACAAGATTTCAGAAATAAAATCTATTGTCTAACTTATAATAATAAATAGCAGCCTTTTTCAGCTGCATGATGACAAATATAAATTATTTTTAATTTATTGGAGGAACCCCTCCCTTCCTTTCATATTGCCGGGACAGAATCCAGCAGACTGGTGGAGGAGAGAAAAAAACAAACAAAACACAGGCTGCTACTGATGATGTCACAGGGGAGGTGATCTCAGCTTGTGTGAGACTTCACATAGATTATGACCCTGTGAGGGAGGGTAGCTGATGACAAAATCACCCATGATCTAAAACCTCCTACTAAGCTCAGAAGTAATGGCTGCTACCTGTATAACCCTAGTTATGAAAAGAGAAGGATGAAAAGCATGCACTGAAATGCTCATAGGCTTGAAGGAGTGTTTATTTATCTTTGTATGTGTCAGAGTGGTGCAACTAAATATTTTGAATTAAAAAAAATGTTTGGTTTGGGTCCGCTTTAACAGTGCGCAAGGCGATAGCATTCTGTGGTTGTGATGGTAGAAGCCCAGCTGATCTCTCAGCAGACAGAAATGCGAGTTATTGTGTAGGACTGTCAGTGTGAGGGTTGGAGAAACACTAGACCATGGTGGCCAGATCTCCTTATCCTGACATTCGATTTAGATTTTTTGATCCACCCTAGTAACACAGCTAACCTCCTCCATATTCACTATAGACTGTGTAGAAATCCCTATATTATACATTATCTAGGACCAATATGCTAAGGCACAATTCCAGGCCTAAAATTTTAAGCATTACACCCGTAATGCGTAAAAATGTACTTGTTGTCTGCAATAGCTTCCTGCACCATCAGGAATGCGTAAAAACGTACGCATGGCGGACAGCCGACTCAGTCGGCAAAAGCGAAACTAGCTGGCAGCAGGGGACCAGAGGAGCCATGAGTGACTGCGAGGGCACAGGATGGCTGCAGGGGGCTGGTAGATGCCCCAGGTAAGTAAAACTTTTTTTTTTTTACAGTAAAGGTTCCCTTTAAGTCACGTAAAATGTTAAAGTTGCACTTTCAAAAGTCACTACCAAGTATCTATTTAAAAGTAAAACGATATAAAACTTACATTGTACGTCTCCATCTTGACCCGAATCCTAAAGGTGTAGGAGCGGAAGTTGGCATTCTGAAACACCTCCTCGAAAGCTTGCTCGTTCTGCACAGAGAAGACAGTAATATTCAGAGGAAGCCACACTAAGCATCTGTCAGGAGAGAGGCTCCCTCCATACAATAACTAATTGCACCTTTAAACTTGTCAAAATAGCTCAGCAGTCATCGGAAATAAAATAAAAGTCCTTTCACTTCTCCCAAAGGGAATTTATTCAGCAAAGAATGTGCTCGCTGTAAGTGTGGACACCCACAGACTACTTTTAAATGAAAAGCAGCAGAGAGCACTTTTTCCCCCTCTGGAGAGACAAGAGAATCTGGTAACATTTGTAGAGATTGAGACAAAACCTTTGAGAGGGCCAAAAAATGTGTAGAAGTCTTATACTCAACAGCATCATCCTGTTACTGTTTAAAAGATAGTTTTCCACAGGCAGGATACCTACAGGGATTGTATACAGCTGAAAGAATGGGGGTTGAGGAATAGGAGCAATTACACCCCATCTTCGCATGGAGTGATCAACACTTAAAGGGAAGGTTCAGGGAGGGTGGAGAAAAAATAAGGTGCCCTCGCCGCCGCTCCGCAGGCTCCCGGTGGTCTCTGGTGGCCGACCCGACCTGGCCTGCGCAGTACAGCCCGGAGGACGTCCGATGACGTCAGCGCGCCCGCGTGGGACGCAGAAGTGCCAGGACTCGGAGCGCAGAAGAGCCCGACCTGGCAGCCGGCCTGGCCAGGTCAGGTCGGCCACCGGGAGCCTGCGGAGCGGGCACCTCCTGCCTGCCACGGGCTGGAGGAAGCCCCAGGTAAGTGGAAATTGATTTTTTTTTTCTCCACCCTCCCTGAACCTTCCCTTTAAGAAAGTGACTGCTGATGTTAAATCAGTAAAGGAGTTATCAGGGAGATTTACATAAAATAAGCGCTACTTACTGGGGGCTTCCTCCAGCCCCAAGCTCCCAGGATGTCCCTCTCTGCAGCTCTGCCCGCAGCCTTTCGCCGCAGGTCCGTCCCGGTCCCCGGCGATGACGTCACCTCCAGGTCGCTCTGTACTGCGCCTGCGTGAGCGTCGCTGTCAATCACCGCCACGTGGGCCGGAGCGGACTGCGCAGGGAACTCCTCCGTACAACCTTGTGGACTTATCCTATTGGTCGGCGCCATTCCCCTACGCCGTGCTGAGTATGTGGGCTGGTGGTTGCGCTTTTTGATTGGAGGAGGGATATACAGTCCTGTGGCGGACGTCGTAGGCTGATTTCCTATTGGACACAATGAACTATGTATTCTTCTTGGATTTCCCGATGTGTTATACATGGGAAAACCTCGGTGGTGAGCGTCCACATTACCTCATACTGTAATCAAGTTGTCCCTTTGGATATTAGTGACATTTGTGGGGTTCAGAGAGTAGATGGTAGATTTTGATTGGTGGATGCGGTTATATGAATATGTATATATGTAAATGATCAGTTCCCTATGTGGGTCTGTCATAATTTGAGAAAGGACTGAGACAGCCTGAAACGCCTGTGCGTCATTTTACAGATACCCACACATGATTTTTATGCTGATGTAACTTTTTAAAGAGAGAAACCTAATAAAAGTATTTTAGATGGTGAAAATCTGAAGATATCGCTGTTTAAAAGATAGAATGGCTGGCCCTGCACTGCCATGTTTGCATAGGATTTTTTCCCCCACATCCCAAAAACAGACTTCACACAGATGAAGTCCAGGCCAGGAACAGAGCCCAGTACACTAGCTTCGTGAGGCGAGAGTATCATCTTTATATCACACGGGGAAGAAGGAACGAACCTTATCCTTGAGTTCTCCCAGGTATGCTGCATTCTGGCCAAGAATTGCTTCAGCCGCCTCTTGAAAGCAAGTGATCCACTGATTCTCTCCAAAGTCTGCAATGTTTGCCTGTAAAAAAGACCACAACAAAATAATGCCATCAAAACATGTCTGTGCCCAATGTAGTAAGCTGGATGTCATTTGTATATAAGTGAAAATTAAAATGAAATGTGTTTGCACACACCCACAAGTATGCTCTCCGGTAGTAAGAGGATCAGGATGAGTATTTCAGTTTGTTAGTTCACCCTGTAACTGCATCCGGGTATTTCCTCCATTGATTACAAATGCTGCACATATCTGCAGTCACAGAAAAGCGGTGCATAGCTTAAAGGGATGCAACTAATCCACGGCAGAAGGACATTTTTCCCATAGCAAGAGCAAAGGTTTCTTGACTGTTTGCTTGGTAAAGCTGTGGGATGCCCTACACCCTAGGTCCTCATCACATGGAATGTGCAGCCCAGGGGGTACCTTAATTTGATTCAGGGGGTATCTGTCAGTCAACCCATAGGAAGTTCTGAGAATGAGATAGTCACCCAGAAAGTAACAGCCATGTTCAATGAATCAAATTTCTTTTTGCAAGGTTTTTAGTCCCTTTGTTTTAGTAGCATTATACTCCTAACCCACAAATTGGAGGGATTGGGGATGGGGGCTTCATAATAATGCTGCTGAACAAACAGTTACTGGCATTCTGCAGACAAATGGCAAGTGGTTCAGGGACAGAAGAGGTTAACCTGACAGATGAAATTTAAATTACGCAAATAATGCAAGCAAAGATTGTTCTTGAGAGAATTTTACTCACAGTTGAGAGCACTTGGCCATTGTAGTCTTAACGTCCCTGGCGGTTAATTTTTTTTTCCAAATTGAAAAAAATCTTTTTTTTAAATTTTTTTTTTTTGTTTCATGTAAAGCTACCAGAGTGGTAGCTACATGAAACACCACTAGAGGGCGCATGTGTCCCTCTAGTGCGATCGTCGCCGGCATCTATAGCAAACAGGGGAACGCGTATATAACGCGTTCCCCTGTTTGGCTTCTCCTGTCGCCATGGCGACGATCGGGATGACGTCATGGACGTCAGCCGACGTCCTGACGTCAGGCACACCCGATCCAGCCCATAGCGCTGCCCGGAACTCATTGATCCGGGCAGCGCAGGGCTCTGGCGGGGGGGCCCTCTTCAGCCGCTGCGTGCGGCCGATCGCCGCAGAGCGGCGGCGATCAAGCTGTGCGCGCGGCTAGCAAAGTGCTGGCTGCGCGCACAGCACTTTACAGCATGTAAATCGCCCCACCAGGGGCTGAGATCTCCCCCTGCGCGGCATAGCCCGAGCTCAGCTCGGGCTTACCGCCAGGGAGGTTAATAAAGGGGTACCTCTTATACTAATGTCGAGGAAGACTGACCCTTGCCTTATGAGACATTAATGAAGAAATACTTGAAACTAAAAATGGCAGCTTGCGTCAAAATGGTTTTGTTCAGCGGCTGATTTGGACCAGGCAATCCTCAAAACCTCAAACTTATAAATCTCAAAAAATGTCCACAGCGCTTAAAAGATAAATATCTTTAATAATCCAGATAAATTAAAACAATGATTACTGATCCTAGGCCACAAATAACCTTGTAGCACCTTCCCCACTTCACACAGACATTCAACTCTCACACCACTCACTCAGCCTCACTGCAGTGAGCACGTGCAAAAAATGCTGAAAAAACAGGGACCCCAGTAAAGAATCAAAAAACCAAAGTTGCACAGGCACATAAACCAGAGTTAAGCATATAATCTTCAATATAAGCACAAATGCTAGGCACTAATGTGCACTTCAAGTTGTATGTTTAGGCGTCACAATGTTTCCAGTGTGGATCCCAATCAGCCCGCTTGCCCGGCAATGGCTGACCCAAAGTTCAGTCTTCAATCAAGGTGCAATATAAAGTTGCTCATACGTTACCCTCCTGTGTTAGGGCAGGATCACAGCTCCACGTTCTGCCTCAATCCGTCACCTGTTTGGCCAATAACGTGGGTGCGGAGAGGCTAGAGGTATAGCAGTGTCAGGGCTGAATTTCCGGATTCCGGATAGATGCAAGTCCGTATACGGAAGTGTAACGCTCCACAGCGGTGGATTAGTTTTCAGTGACGTCACTCTTTCGTGCGGCGCAGGGTTGCTGACCGTTCAAGGGGTACGCCCCTCTTCTTCAGAGCTGCTCTGGGGATCCACACTGGAAACATTGTGACGCCTAAACATACAACTTGAAGTGCACATTAGTGCCTAGCATTTGTGCTTATACATATTGAAGATTATATGCTTAACTCTGGTTTATGTGCCTGTGCAACTTTGGTTTTTTGATTCTTTACAGGGATCCCTGTTTTTTCAGCATTTTTTGCACGTGCTCACTGCAGTGAGGCTGAGTGAGTGGTGTGAGAGTTGAATGTCTGTGTGAAGTGGGGAAGGTGCTACAAGGTTATTTGTGGCCTAGGATCAGTAATCATTGTTTTAATTTATCTGGAGTATTAAAGATATTTATCTTTTAAGCGCTGTGGACATTTTTTGAGAGTAATGAAGAAATACTATCAAACTTTAAAGACATTTCAATTTTTTTTTATTTTAACAAGCAATGATAGGATATCCAGAAAGAATTTCTCATTTAAAGGGGAACTGAAGAGAGAGGTATATGAAGACTGTCATGTTTCTTTCCTTTTAATCAATACCAGTTGCCTGGCAGCCCTGCTGGTCTATTTCTCTGCAGTAGTATCTGATTAAAACCAGAAACAAGCATGCAGCTAGTCTTGTCAGATCAGACTTATAAGTCTGAACCACTGAAACACCTGATCTGCTGCATGCTTGTTCAGGGGCTATGGCTAATAGTTTTAGAGGCAGAGGATCAGCAGGGCTGCCAGGCAACTGGTATTGTTTAAAAGGAAATAAACATGACAGCCTCCATATACCTCTCTCTTCAGTTCCCCTTTAACCTTGACACAAACACATTATGCTGTATTGCACCAAACAGTACATGCACAGCTGGCATGCAGAACACCCTCATGCTTTTGCATGGAACCCTTTCAACAAGTCCATTGCAGCTGTATGGGCTATGCTGAACTAAAGTGTGAGTGCAGCACATACAGTATAAGTGAACCAACCCTAAACACCTTACATGAAGAACTGATCCAGGCAATTCATCTGACTGCTATGTGGCTTCCAGAAGGGAGGTAAAGGGTTCCTCCTCCTGGGAGGCAAGATTGACTGCAATTCCTATTAAAAACTGCAGCTTAATAGCGAGGCTGAACATGATAGAAATTAGTTTTTGTTAGAGACACTGTAGCAAAAAAAACAAAAACGTATGATATGATGGAATAATACATGTAGTACGGATAATTGGAAAGAAAAAAAACAGGGAAAGCCGCCCGCTCAACTTCCAGAACAATGCCAGGACCAGGACAGCCACTCCAAGATCAGACATAAAACTAAAGGATGTCCGCACAATGTCCTTAGGATCAAGCTCCTTTATTTATGGATGTATCCAAATGTCATCACACATCAAAAGGACACACCCATACCTCCACATACAGGAAGGTATATTCACAATCCAAAATAGCCAATATAAATATTAGTTACTACAAAAGTACATATTTTTTCGCAGGGGAACCAATTAAAATACATGACATACAGAGTTCATCCTAACCCTGATGTGTCAACCATAAAAATCAAGTATAAACAGGTATAAATAAAAACATGAGAGCAGCAAGAGTAGCAAAAGCCAGACATCACGTTACTAATGCCAAATCTCAGCGGGAGTTCAAACCTTTAGGGAGTCTCGTACCCAACTTGAGAATCCACAGGGCCTCACGGCTCATAAGCCGTTTAGTTATATCTCCTCCTTTCTGGGCAGGTAAGATACTGTCCAATCCATGAAAAGAAAAAAAAGAGTACATGTCACCTTGATGTACGTGGCGAAAATGCCTGGCCACGTTGGAAATATTAGTACTAAGCCAATCCAGACCACAATAATGTTCCGCTATTCTGGCACGTAAAAGTCTTGTGGTGCAGCCCACATACTGTAGGGCACAGTCACCACAAGTGATGAGATATACTACGTTTGACGTCCCGCAATTAATAAATTGCTTAATGGGGAATCTGCGCCCGTTTGAGACTGATGTGGCCACCCGAGTTTGTGTATGTACTCTATAGTGGCATGTCCTCACTCCACATCTGTATGAGCCTAGCAAATTGAACCAGGTGGATGACCTGGTCCGGGACTCAGAGACTAGGAGACAGAGATCGGGCAAAAGTAGGAGCCAGTCTACTCGCAAAGCGTACCCCCTGCTGTAAAATACTGTGTAGATCCTTATCGCCCCCTAAAACTGGGAGGTATTTTTTAAGGATGAGCAATTACGGCGAGCCCTGGTGAACTCACCGACAGGGACCCCCCGTATAGTGTGCTTCCGATGACAGCTAGGTGCTCGGAAGGTGGTGTTTCCACTACAAGGCTTGCGGAAAGTCCTTGAGTGCACCTTCCCTTGAATGGGATCCCCCACTAGTACGGATAATTAACAGAACATTAGTAGCAAAGAAAAGAGTCATTTTTATTTTCAGTTCTATATCTTTTTTTTTAACCTTCCTGGCGGTAAGCCCGAGCTGATCTCGGGCTATGCCGCGCAGGAGGATATCTCAGTCCCTGGTGGGGCGATTCGCCCCATTTAAAGTGCTGTACGCACAGCTAGCACTTTGCTAGCCGGGCGCACAGCTTGATCGCCGCCACTCTGCGGCAATCACCCGCACGCAGCGGCGGAAGAGCCCCCCCCCCCCCCCACCAGAGCCCTGCACTGCCTGGACCAATGAGTTCCAGGCAGCGCTATGGGCTGGATCGGAGGCGTCTGACGTCCATGACATCATTCTGATCGTCGCCATAGTGACAGGAGAAGCCAAACAGGGGAACGCATTCTATACGCCTGTTTGCTATTGATGCCGGCAACGATCGCACTAGAGGGACACATGCGCCCTCTAGTGGTGTTTCATGTATCTACCACTCTGGTAGCTTTACATGAAACAAAAAAAAAACAAAACAAAAAAATGGATTTCTGCCTATTTGGCAGAATAAATGAACCGCCAGGAGGGTTAGCATTGCCTCATTTTATCATATTTGAAATTACAAGCCACATGGTATTTTAAATTGTGTTACAGAGCAGAGCTAATGACCCTTTAAACTCCCCTGCAGTAAAACCTTATCTCAAGCTGTCTCTCACTGTTTGATGTATAAGTCCTACAGAAAATAAGACTGTCTGTGACCCAAGGGTCGGCAAAATGAAGTTTATTAACTCTTCCTGTTCTGGAAACAATAGAAGACTGTTTTCTAATGTTCTATTTCTTAGCTGTACTACACATACAATTCATTATATCATAAGTTAATTTTCACTTCAGATGCCCTTTAAACATACATTATTGTATTGCTCTTCCACCTCTTTCACCCCTTCTATTTTTCTCGTTTTACTGCAATGACTTCAAGATTCAAGATGCCCTATGGGTTTGCTGAAAACTGGCATACTTCAGATGGAGCAAATCACTTCCACCTTCACATGAGGTGGAAGTACAGCCAAGAACATATCACAGTAGAACACATGTAGGGCACCAAACCAGTCTACAGAGAAAATCCATATGTCTGTGCAATGCTTGTTAAGTCGTTGAAATAAAGAGGATTGGGAAAGGATGGTTTGTTTTCAGGTAAACTGGAGCTAATGCTTAATATGGATTTTTTTAAGCGTCACCGTTGCCCAAATCGCTCTACTCCAGGGAAATGATGCCTTCTAGAGAGAAATGAGATGACAAATCCTTTAGCTTAAAAACCCTGATAGAGAAAATAAAAGGAAACAGCTTCATTCAAAAGTTCAGACAGCAGAAAGCAGCAGCAGCAGCAGCTTGCATGAGATGGATTCTTAAATATAGCTCCTGACATCACTGACTATTGTAAGAGCTACGTATCGAAAGCGTATGCTCTGTCGCAGCCCAAAGCAGGTTCAAAGGAAAGGGCGCTCCAGCTCTGCTGTTGACAAAAAAGGCCCTGAGCAGCGCAAGAAGGATCGCGGAAAAGAAACGCAACTGGCGTATAGATATTTTTTCACAAATTAAGCAGAAGCCTGTCATTCAGACGTTCCACAATATCCTCCTGCCATTTTATATCATTAGGGATTTTGACCGGCGTTAAACAGCTTGACTGTAAGTCATCACAGCTGCTGAGGGCTGATGAATATAATGAGGCGGCGGGATAAAAAAAAAAAAACAACAAAAAAAAAACCAACCACGCTCTATTCCTACCGGGTCAGGGCCAACAAGCACTTGTATGAAAAGTGGTGAGGCCGCATGTGGAGAACTGGCAGCCTTTTGCGCGAGCTAGAATTATCTCTGCACTCCGACACACAGAAATTCCTCTCACAGACGCAGGCAGAAACGAGCTTGGCTTTTGAAGTAGGCGCCACTGATGCAGGAGGTGCAGGGCACGGCTCCCGAGAAGGGACTAAATATAGGCCCCGGGCTCTGAGTGCAATTTCATCTCTCTACAAACATTTACTGTTAATTTATCTTCATAATGCTCGGTTACACTCCACTTTCAGAGGGAACCGTAGCAACCTATAAACAAGAACTGATAAGTACCCTCTCATAATGCAAACGGTATCAGCAAAAACAGCATTAATTTAGCAACAAGAAAAGGGGGGGTGAGAAACGTAGAACTGTTAGAAATTATAGCGCCTGTGCATAGAACAAGCTGTTTGATAATTGAGGCACACAAAGACACAGCGCGGACATCTGTACTAATACAGCACAGATTCAGTTTTGTGGTCTTTATACAAGTACAAAGACTTCTCAGAGGAAAATCTTGGCAGGAGATTTGAGCTTTATATCTGGGATTTTGGATCAATGACAGAGCGAGTGAGCCGTATTTAAACAAGATCGTTCAGCAGTTACTTTGCGCTGGAATGAGGAAGGAATTTTAGTTAAACTGCCAGTCCCAGAGCTGTTAGGGAGACTGCACAAGCGTGCCTCATTTATTAGCCATGCCAGGGAAGTATCGTTAAGATACAAATTTGGGTAAGGCGCAGAAAATACAGAACAAACTACCACCAACACCGTCACCACTGCGGAAAAAAAAAAATGTTTTAAGAGCAAAGCTGTTAAGAGATAAATCTGAGCAATTCATTTTTTCAGAAGGATAAAAGGTAATCGCAAATCCGGAATCTGAACAGGACCAATCAGTTTTCAAAGCTAATGCTGCCTGTACACTAAATGCTCTATCTCAATAAGCAACAGGCAGCACCCCATATTGTTTAGTGACACTGAGCGCAGAGCTAAATTACAGTTTCCTTTAGTGAATTTACAATACTGGAGGTTCCAGTCAATGCACCCAAATACAGTGGGCATTATATTTATTTTTTGCTGTGCTAAACTGTTGCACAAAAGTTCCCAAAGCAAACCAGCAGAGAGGTTTTTGAGCTGTTTATACAGCCAAACATAGGGCAGGTCAGCTAATGTCAGCGTTAATTGATAATCAACAGCAAAAGTAGCCCATTAGTATTTCCACATAGAATGGGTTAGTGGAGAGAGAAACCAAAATCTGAACGATTAAATACTGCAGCTACATTTTACATAGAGCTTCCAAAATGCTATATTCAACAATATAGTACATGCAAACCAATGGGTCAGTCAGACAGCACCATGGCCGGATAACAGAGCAGCCCTAATCCTGCACAGGGGGCTTCTACTGCCAACCTGCCCCCTCCCCTTTCCAGCCCCTTGGTGCCCCCCCCCCCCCCGTTATGCCATTGTAACCCCAAATAAAGTCCGCGACTGGCTCGGACTACAGCGCAAGCGCTGTCCTGGCTGCACGCCTCCTTGATAACGCTCCAGTAGCCAGGAGTGCTCTGCGAGTGCACTTGCAACACACTCTGCTATGGGAGCACAATCAAGGAGTATGCAGTTGGGACAACGCATGCACTGTAGTAGTTGGGGAGACAGTGGCACAACGGAGGGAACTGGGAGGACCACAGATAATGGGGGGGGGGGGGGGGGGGGACTGAAAAAAGCCCCAAGTAGAATTCAACTCCCCCCACATCCACCTTCAAGTACACCTTAAGTGACAGGAATATGGAGGCTAACAAAAATAAATGGCGGCCTCCTTATCCCTCTCAGTTCAGGTGTACTTTAATGTACACTTTCAGCCTTACTAGCTTCTCATCAGCATTGGCTGCTGTCACAAAAGGGGCTCTGCTAATCCTCAGCGATTCCCAGGAGTTTGGTTGGACCTTGTGGTTCAGATACCCAGCCATTCTTCCTTCCAACCATGCCTATGCTGGCCGTTGGGAGCGATGGCCAGCATCCTACTGATGAGATCGGCAGCAGCTGCTGATGAGGTCATCACCTGTCCTTTGCAGAAATGCAGTCTAAGCCAGGGCTTCTCTCTAGACCTCTTTTCCAGAGCACTGTGACTGGCTCACAGTGATCAGGTCAGGAGCCAAAGAAAACGACTCCTGACTGATAGGAGGAAGCTCAGCTGTCACATGACAGCTGATTTTACTTCCTCCAGGAGCAGCGATTAGCTCAGGACTGCAGTAAGCCACAGTACAGAATCTAGGCAGCAATGAGTTAGAGAGCCACAGATGTGGTGTAGATTCTACTTACCATGACCCCGAACCGGTTAACAGAAAGCCTGGGTGTTGATAACTTGTTGCACTGTATGCCATTAAACTATTTGTTTCTAATTATAGTAGACCTAAACCAGAAGGAAAACAGAGAAATGCATCCTGTATGTATTTAGAATTTAGCCTGTCTAATTCCCCTCATCTGTACACTGTAATTTGATGTCTCAGCTGTGTCAGCTCAGGAAACTCCTCCATCACCGCAGAGCAGCTAGTTTGTAAACACAGGATGTTAATAATATGTCTGCTTCCATGAAAGCAGTAAGTAAACACTGCAGATTTATTGCAGGATATGTATTAGTTGTGAAAAACATTTTTTTTCTTTAAAAATCATTACGCTATTGCTTATTTAGAGCAGAGAGAAGGTTCAGTTCAGGTTTGCTTTGAGGTACATACACAAACATTAAGCAGGCGCAGGTTATACTGAGTGAAATCCTGATCCTGTGGTGAACTGGTTCTGTAAAACTCACATTTCCAACCAGGAACTCACCGAAAGAATAAGGCGATATTTAAAATTGGGAAACTCTTTGTTGCACTTCTCACAGCGGAAGAGGCCATTCTGCTCGTCTATAACTTTCTTATTGCAGTCCTGTGAAGGGCAGGCCTGATAAAGGCAATTCTCCTTCCGAAGAAACACGGTGGTAGCAATGCAGCTGAAATAGTCCGCCTGAGTGTGACAAGGGAGAAGAGACGTTCTGTCACAATCTAGAACTTTCTAAAGATCATCGCATATATGGGCATCAAGATCACACACACCTCACATAAAAGGTCAGAAGCGACATGTTACTGATAAAATGGCTTATTTTCTCAAGCCTTGTACATGCTGCAGATGCTGCTCCCAGGCTCCATTAACTCAAATGAACTACTAAGGCAGACCATTTCACAGAAATTAATTGCATCACTTTCTCAAGCTGAACAGTGTCTGCAAGCAGAAGCGGAATGGATTTGCCTCTTTCTTGTTCTCTACGTGCAGATTTCATGCTCCTGCACACAAGTTACATTTTACCTGAGGTAACTGGACAAAAATAATTAAAAGACTTAATTACTTGATTTTGTATATGATATCTAAGAGGTGTCGTATTTGTACTGCAGTAAAGTTCTCAATCCAATACTTCACCGAGTGTTGTACTGTGGATCACGAGACGCTGGTAAGGTACAGCACCCTGTGAGTGGTACGTACTTCATTGTGTTTTACTGCAGACTTAGGACTGTGGATTGGCACAGCTTTTATGATGTAGTGCAATACTTTTGTCTAACAAACTTACGATCTATATCTACTCCTGAATGTCACAACATTATGACAACCATAATTTGTACCCTCCTATATGTCTAAGGTCGGGTTCACACTGCACCGCAAACGCAGTGTATGAGTTTTAATGGCGTGGTAAGTACATCTGTTGACAATGGCCACTGTCTGTGTCGTCACCCCTCCGCCGGTACTTCTCGTCACCAGCGCCATTCCCTTCTTGTCTACTGCTCCAGTGGATACCAGGAAACATGGGGTTTCCTGTTTGTTGAAAGAAAAAAAAAACCTAGTGAATCCTACCTAGCAACAGAGAGGATTTTCTCTGTTGCAAGAGGATTCTCATTGGTTCTTTTGAAAACTGTCAAGAAGCCCTATGTTTCATGCTCTCTGGAACGAGTGGCAGCACAAAATTTCCGACAGGTATGTGTTTTTCCAACCGCAGGGAGCCTACCACAGGCTTCCATTTGTGGTCCGGATTGGGTTGTGCATTTGTGTTTCGTTAAGCGCATCCTATTGAAAACACAGGATGCATTTGCTGTCCGTTTTGGCGTATAATTTTATTCTGTTAAAAAACACAGCGTTTTTTACTTAAATTTGAGTGGGCCCTAACTATAAAATTCAAAAATCGAAAATTGCGCAAAAGGTGGATCAGCGCAACACCAGGCCGCCTCCGAATGGCCTCCAATCAGAGATGCGCTGAGCCCCCCCAGGAACTACAAACGCACCTTGAACCCAAACAGAAGCTCTGCATATACACCAAAAGCATGGCTGTTAAGTGGGAGCAGCTGACCAAAAACGAACTAAACTAGTACATAGCAAGGAAAGGAAAATCACTGGAGGATGTTGGTTTCCTGTAACCTGGGGGCTCAGCGCATCTCTGCGCAGGTGGGGCTTGCACCCTTTTTCAGGTAGGCACTGGTCTGTTTTTGAGTAGCGCCGCTCATTTCCTTGCCATGTACTAGTTTAGTTTGTTTTTGATCAGCTGCTCCCACTTAACAGCCATGCTTTTGGTGTATATGCAGAGCTTCTGTTTGGGTTCAAGGTGCGTTTGTAGTTCCTGGGGGGGGGGGGGGGGCTCAGCGCATCTCTGATTGGAGGCCATTCGGAGGTGGCCTGGTGTTGCGCTGATCCACCTTTTGCGCAATTTTCGATTTTTCAATTTTACTTGGTAGCGCACTCAGGCTATGCATATACATAGGTTAGGATTTAGTTAGTGTTAGGCCCCTCCCATGGAGGATTGACTTCTTCGCAGTGGGAAGGACGAGTACTTAATAGGTTGCATGTAAGCTGTTACAGGAAACCAACATCCTCCAGTGGTAGAAAGGTCATGTGTATGCTCGGTGTGTATTCGGCTCCACAGGTGGGGCTTGCACTTTTTTGCAGGTAGGCACTGGTCTGTTTTTGAGTAGCGCTGCTCATTTCCTTGCTATATAAAATTCAAAACCTCCCTAATACTAGCTCTAACCTTAACCCTACTACAATGGTACTGATTAGGCCTGCACGATTTTAGGAAAAAATTGAATTGAGATTTTTTTCAGACAAAAATTGCGATTTCGATTTTTTTTCACGATTTTCTTCAAATCAAGCCTTAGCATTAAATTCAATGTGCAGTAACATTTACAAACCTGCATTGACAGAAAAATGACATACTATGAAATTGATAGTATGATGTCATTTTCTGTCATGTTTATAAAGGTTACTGCATTGTGAATGGATCAAAACTACTAGCAGCTATTAATAAATGCAGAGCTGAGTACCACAGCAGATCCTGGGCAGTGGATGGTGATCCAAGTTGTTTGCTCCACAGGACAGTGGAGAGATAAAAGATCCTGGGCAGTGAGAGGTACACAGTGTGACCATGGGAGACAGGGTGCAGAACAGGAGTGCCTGATGTGCGGATCCCTCTCCTCCATAAGCAACGTGCTGGCTGCATTACTGTGCTTAGTGCCGCTCTGACTCCTTCCAGCCAGAAGGAGGAAGCATGCTGCGCGGCCAACACAAACAATTTCACGAATGGAACCCTTAAAATCATAAGCATAAAAAGCCCGCACGCATAAAATTTTACGCATGAAAAAACGCCACTTGGACATTTAGGAAAAAGTCTTGCCGCAAATCTCGATATCGATTTTAAAACGATATATCGTGCAGCCCTAGTACTGATACTTATAGACTTGCACTTACATGAAATAACACTTCATAAGCCTGAAGGATTGTTTCTTGGAAAGCAGTGAAGTTCACCATAAGGACTCAATAATTGGGACTGGAAATACTTGCAAATGTTGATATTAGAAAGCTGGCCATGTTAGTTTCAGGTAGTCCGCTTACTCCTGGGTGAAGATAAGCCTTACATGCAAGTATTGGACGTTCAGTTAATGTTACATGTAGTTGTGTGTTATAATTATTTTTTGTGTGTTTCACAGGGCTGTGGAGTCGGTAAAAAAATCTTCCGACTCCTCAGTTTATGAAACCACTGACTCAAACTCCGGGTACCCAAAATGGCTTGACTCTTTATTCGAATACTTACCAGGGCTGTGGATTTTGTACAAAAATCATCCGACTCCTCAGTTTATGAAATCATGGACTCAGACTCCCCAAAATTGCTCCAACTCCTCGACTCCAACTCCACAGCCCTGGGGTTTCATGTACTGGTTTCCAAGTTTTTAAATAGAAGAAGGGTGGAGATTACAAAACAACCACACTACTGTGAAAGCCGTACCTTTTCTCCATGGCCCATATTTTCATTCTTAACTTCTAACAAGGACTTCCAGTTTGTATTTCCACCGCCACCACCTCCACGGGACTCTGAGATGGACGTCCCCTCTAATACCTGCCCCTCCGAATCAAACCTTGGAGAAAAGAGTGCACATCATAATGGTGCCAAAGCCTGACAGTCAAAGCCCCACAAATATCACATCTGTACACACAAGGGCCGCCTGCCAAAAAGTGAACATACTTCTGTATGAAGACTCAATGTATAGAATGTGCACTCCAATGCTTTTAAATATTTGCCTTTATTACAGAAGACTGCTGTTAAAAGTGTAATACTAGCAATAACATAGTAGAATGCAGTCAATTATTCAGGATACCCACTTTTACGTTCAATATCCTGATTTCAGCATCAGAAACCCTTCCTATATCTATATATTGCTGTATATTGGTATGCAACCCTGCCCTCCCAGTGGTGCTTAGCCCAGGCTATTTAGCTATGCGGTATTCTCCTCCCATAGCCCTCTGGGAGATCAGGTATATTTTCTGGTAACTTTAGAACTCAGCAAACAAACATTCGGCACAGGTCACCTGCCAGTACTAAAGATGTTGTCGCCAGTGATAACTTTCAGAAAGTAAATCAGGTAGAGGAAAGATTGTACAATGGGGAAACACCAATTAAATGATTTATAAATGAATATTGTTAAAAAAAACAATTGTTATTTTTGACTACAGTTCCTCTTAAACTGATGTCAATCAAATGGTCATCAGATCATCTAAAAATCCTGTCAATTTAATTCAGAAAAGTGTTAAATTGGGAGAATCCGTTTTACAGTCTGCAGTTTTTCTACATTGCAGCCTATCTCTCCCATGCCAAGCTGCTAAATGCTATTCCAGCCCAGCAACGGCCTCAGTGGGGATTGGTATCGGCATCAAGCAAAGCGTGGGGGGAGAGGAGCCTTTCATAAAACATGCGGAGAAGACTCGGGTTTACACAGCATATATTCCTCAGCATTTATTCCCAGCACAGAAAAATAAATGATGGCAGGGCTATATCTTCCAGCTAAATCTGTACAAAACTCTACATGTGTCTGTCTATAAGCATCCACCTACGTAAGAGATTATCAGGCAATGCACAAATATAAAGCACTGCATAGCAGGCCATTTTGTGCAGTAGTTAAGATACAGGACAAACTCCCCGGCCATCCCAAGGCACTATATAACTTAAAGGAATTTGTGCAGAGAGCAAGGACTAGAACAGAACCAGCCAAGGGACTTCTAGGGCTGGTAATGTATGCTTCTGTTCTGAGTCTCTTAAATGCAAGACTTGCAGTTTTACCTTCAGCTAGGTTTTGATGTGCTAGCTCTGGGAAATCATCACACAGACATTCCTCCGGTACTAAACAGGTTAAGCTCTGCAAGTGCAACATTCTAACTTTTGACATTGCCAGAGTGCCCACTAGTGTCCAAACACGGAACTGTTTTCTGAGAAAACTGCTTGATGTACACCCATGATCTGCTTTGGCTGCCCGCTTAGTTTAACGCTAGACTGGTCATTGTAACATCACAGTCTGTGGCCTACCATCCTCTGAGCTTGAATGCCTCAGGAATATCTGGATTAATCATGAAGGTGCTTGCCGACAAGACTGACAGAGACCGCCCTCCGAAGTCAGACAGCCGGGCTCCCTTGATTGCAACAACAGGTTGCCTGGAGCCATCAAATTTATCTGCCTGTTTAAATGAAAGGAAGAAAAAAAAAAGGGGGGGGGGGTTTAAATATTAAAGTGCAGTGAAATCACAGTTCTAAGGCATATATAAACATAGTTGTAAGATGGGGAACTATACCCTTCCAGACTGCAGCCTGACAGGACAACTAAGCCTAATAGGTGCTGGAGAGAGAGCATGCCAGAGCCCCAGATTACAGAGATAAAGATGTATAGATTTCAGTTCTTTCTGATAAACTATAAAACAAACTACTCTTGGTTTCTTCTGACATGACTACACATCAAAATGTTCAAATAACCTGTTTTGTGTAACAAGATCGCAATTCAAAATTCTGTTTTTTAAAAATGTGGTCATCCGAATAAACTAAGCTGAAGGAACTAATAGCAGGCTCTTTAGTAGTGTTGGTGTTTGAATTCAGCACCTATCAACAGGACAGGGTGCATTTCCTTTTACTCCAATACTTCATTTTTTTTCCAAGCTGAAGGAAGAAGTATCAGAGTCAAGTTAAAGAGAACCTGCAAGTTAAAGGAGAACCTGGGCGGTACTTAACTCAGGAGGGGGAAGCCTCTAGATGCTAATGTGACTTGCCCTTCCTCCTGTGCAGCACAGATCCAGCGCTGGCTCCCCCAGACAGCAAATTTTTACCTTTGCGATCCCTCACAGATGCAGTATCATCTTCCCCCTTAGGCTCCGAGCCCGACCGATCAGGTCCAATCTACTGCGCAGGCTCCACTATTTCCACCAGAGCCTGAGGGGAAAGATGGTACTGAGCTGGATCCCAAAGGTGAATACTGCCACGTGTTGCAGGCGCTACTGCCAACAAGCTTGTTGGTGGATTTTCAGGGGAAGCCAGAGCTGGATCGGGGCGAAACACGAGGACCAGGGGAAACCTCATTATTATCCAGAATCTTCCCTCTTCAGAGGCAAGGACCCCATAGGGGCACTTTTTTCTGTATGGTATAATGTGGAAACCAGTATTTGAACAGCTATTTCCTTACTCAGAGGTCACCTCAGCTATAGTAGTGTGACTGAACTGCTGCTTTGTGAAAAGCAGAAGGTAAGTGGCTGAAAAGTAGAAAAGAGGAGCAAAAACCACAGCTGACGCAGAGATTAGCAATATAAACACTCTATATCCACTGCCATTATTTTGTCGATATATGCGATCCTAGGTAGATCCTTTACATACTGGAACATTTTCTCCACTGTGTGGGACTAAAAGTAGTTGCTAAATGCTAGCTAAGCAAACTGGCATCCAAAAAACACAGTAAAAAAGCAATTTAAAGGGAACCTGATGTATGCAAAACAAAAAAAAATAAATAAATAAAAATGCAGCCGTCCTGTGACTGTGCCGTTACCAAATAATCCTCCGCTTCCCCACTGTGGCTCACTTTTTTTTTCGCCGACTTACAAGTCGATGTCCAATGCGCTTGTGCACGTCCTGCACAGTATAGATTTTCTCGTACTGCGCCTGTGCAGGACGCGCTCAGCGATGGGAGTGTGTGTGAGTACACAGGACGGCTGCAGGGGGCTGGCAGGAGCCCCAGGTAAGAAACATTTGAACATTGAACATACTTCAGGTTTCCTTTAAGTGTACAGATTATTTAAGTGCACAGTGTTATTTAACATAAAGGACGGATGGATTAATGTACAGTAAATTCAATGACAGCCTGAAGCTTAAGTACAGTTAGCTCAGGGGTAGGGAACCTTTTTGGCCGAGAGAGCCATAAACACGACATATTTTAAAATGAAATTCTGTGAGAGCCATACAATATGTTTAAAACTAAATACAAGGTAATGTGTACATTTTATGCAAAACAAACACTTTAAGTACAATAAGTGTCTGCATTCTTTAATAACGTTGTTATGCAGTTGCAAATGCAATCTCATTGGCAAACTATTTCCCCACAAATGCAATCTCATTGGCAGATGCAATCTCATTGGCAGACGATTTCTCCACAAATGCAATCTCATTGGCAGACGATTTCCCCACAAATGAAATCTCATTGGCAAACTATTTCCCCACAAGTGCAATCTCATTGGCAGACTATTTTCCCACAAGTGCAATCTCATTGGCAGACGATTTCCCCACAAGTGCAATCTCATTGGCAGACGATTTCCCCACAAGTGCAATCTCATTGGCAGACGATTTCCCCACAAATGCAATCTCATTGGCAAACTATTTCCCCACAAGTGCAATCTCATTGGCAGACTATTTTCCCACAAGTGCAATCTCATTGGCAGACGATTTCCCCACAAGTGCAATCTCATTGGCAGACTATTTCCCCACAAGTGCAATCTCATTGGCAGACTATTTCCCCACAAGTGCAATCTCATTGGCAGACGATTTCCCCACAAGTGCAATCTCATTGGCAGACGATTTCCCCACAAGTGCAATATCATTGGCAGACGATTTCCCCACAAGTGCAATCTCATTGGCAGACGATTTCCCCACAAGTGCAATCTCATTGGCAGACAATTTCCCCACAAATGCCTATCTCATTGGCAGACGATTTCCCCACAAATGAACTCTCATTGGCAGAAGATTTCCCCACAAATGAACTTACCAGACTGGATTGACCTCCTGAACCTGGAGTGACTGCGGCGGCTCCTGTGGCGGCGGCTGCTGCTGGCTTGTGCACTAGTGCGCTCCGGAGCAGTACCTATGGGTGCGGCTGCCTCCGGGTCGCACGTCGTCGGGTCGGCTCTTCCCCCCACCAAGCTGCCTCAGTTCCCGCTGGCTGCGCCGATGTGTCACACGTAACGTGTGACATCACTTTCACAGGCAGCGCCAGCATCAGCGCATCCATCTGGGTCGGGCAGAAAAGGCGTTCTGGCGCGGGAGGCGGTGCCGATGAAAGAGGCACACATAAGTACAAAGACCCGGCATGGAGAAGGGGGGCGGGGCGGCGGGGCAGATTAGTAAACAGGCTCTCTGGCCGCCCTGTCACACGTCTTTTAGCGAGCCAGAGAGCCATACGCAGGCATGAAAAGAGCCATATATGGCTCGCGAGCCATAGGTTCCCGACCCCTGAGTTAGCTGATGGAATGTATTTTTTTCTGAAATAAAGTAAAAAACAAAAAACTAAAAAAAAAAAAAAAATAACTTACATCTTCGCCCCACAATGTTGTTGCAACCACTTTGCCTGATGTGTCCATTAAATGAATAGTTCTTTTTGAGACTTCCCGATTGTTTGATTTTATCGTCACTTTGGTGACATCTTCAAAACTCTTACAAACTCCAATGATATCTACAAGAAGGCAGAAACAATATAATGAAAACTCAGCCTAGATAAAAAGATCCCGGCTGTCCTCTTCCAAATGTATACCAACCTATAAGCGTGTCCTTATTCTTGTTCTCCAGCTCAGAAATAGGAACAAAATCAAACTGCACCGTGGGGACCTCAGAGGAGTCCTCACAGGGGATAACAGAGGTTTCACTGTTGAAGGTCATTTCATAGTCATTCTTTACAGCTGTGTACTGCTTGTTAGCAATCTTTAAAGTTCCTTTGGAGAAGTAGTATACCTGAAAAACAGACAGCACAAAGTCAACAGGAAACCGTAAACTCACACTAAGCAAAGCTGCTAAAGAGCAACAAGGCAGAATTAAATACGGATATGGAACGGATATGAAAAAATACCTTGTTTACTTCAATAAGTGTGAAAAATTTGTCAGCCTGTTCATTGAAAGCAGTGGCCCGGATCTCGCCCTGTAATAATAATTGAGATAAAAAGGTTAACTGCAGGGGAAATAAAAAAAATAAAATCACAAAGTACTATCTTTCAAAAAATAAAAAACAAAAAACCCCATCTCATTATGGGCTATGTCTGGCATATGGACATCCCAACATTATCACTGTGCTCCTTTGCAAAGGAGTTTGCTTTGAACCCTATATGCCCTGATGCAACCTTAACACCCTCAAATATCATTTGCTGCTGCTGATTGTGAAATCCCTTATGCGGCCCAGTCTCATCCTGACTTTGCCTCCTGCGGCCCCCAGGTAAATGGAGTTTGAGACCCCGGCTTACACTGTTGTCTGCTTTTCCGAGGCCATGCCTTTCTAAAGCAGCTATGCCAATCAGTGTGTCATACAAGAGTTTAGCATGTATACTTAGTTTGACTAAACTTGTCAGTGGTTGATAAAGATTGCGCATCTACAACTCCTTCCATAAAGGGAAATTGAAGTGAGAGAGATATGGACACATTCATTTCCTTTCAAACAATGCAAATTTCCTGGTTGTCCTGCAGAGCGCCTCTAAAGGTGCCCATGCATCTGATAATGTATGGACAGATCAACCAAGAAACAGAACTCTCTGATCCAAGAGATCTGTTGGCTGTCCATACAATGCAGGTGGGATTCACAATCAATTTCAACAAATGTTAATGTCCCCTTCAGTGCTGTGTAAAATGCTCACCTGTCCCGCTGGTACAAGTTCCAGCATCTCCTCCTCTCACCCAGGTTACCAAGTGCCTGTGGGCACTCGGTAACTTAGGTGACACCGGAAAATGCCAAAAGTCGCGACAGTGGGAAGAGTGAGCATTTTTACATGGCACGTGCCCCGGGGATGGGGGAAACATTTTACACTTTGGGGGACAGTGGCAGGGGTCTGTTGTCATATCGCAAACCCTTACCGCCGCAAATCATTGATGCATCACATGCTTGTTGCGGATTGGATGGCAATATTGCTAGATGTATGGCCAGCTTTTAGCCATAAACCTTGAACAGGGATATATAGAGTAGAGGTTTCTGAGAAATCTGACAAGATTAGCTGTGTGCTTGATTCAGTTGTGGGATTCAGGTACTAATGATACCAACGTGATTAGCAGCACAGCCAGGCAACTGGTATTGTTTGAAGTGAACCTGAACAGAGTAAATATATTTAAAATAAACACATGATGTACCTGCAAATGAATATTACATACTTACCTCACCGTCCGTTCTTCTCAGAAGCTCACCATTTTCCTCTAACAATGATTTCTTAGTTCTGACAAGATTGTGTCAGAACTGAAATTTTATCAGTTGAGGTCAGTTATCAGTTGCTGTCCGTTATAACTGAAAGGAAAACTGGATGTGCAATGTTATGTCCATGTTTCCCTATGGCTCAAGTGGGCGATATTACAGTTTAACAGTGTGCTGACCCATTAGCTGTTACAGGGTCACTGCCATTTTTAATTTGGAGGAGGACAGAGAATTCCATTGATCACAGTGGATAAACAGGACGCAGGAGAGGAGAAAGATTGAGGAGCAGACTACATGGGAGGCAAGTATGACATGTGTATGTTTATTTTGACTTTTAATTTCCAGTTCAGGTTTGTTTTAAAAGGAAATAAATATTGCAGCCTCCATATACAGGATCTTTTCAAAAAAATTTGCATATTGTGATAAAGTTCATTATTTTCTGTAATGTACTGAAAAATATTAAGACTTTTATATTTTAGATTCAAATACACACAACTGAAGTAGTTCAAGCCTTTTATGGTTTTAATATTGATTTTGGAATACAGCTCATGAAAACCCAAAATTCCCATCTCAAAAAATTTGCATATTTCATCCAACCAATAAAAGAAAAGTGTTTTTAAAACAAAAAAAAGTCAACCTTCAAATAATTATGTTCAGTTATGCACTCAATACTTGGTCGGGAATGCTTTTGCAGAAATAACTGCTTCAATGCGGCGTGGCATGGAGGCAATCAGCCTGTGGCACTGCTCAGGTGTTGTGGAGGCTGAGGATGCTTTGATAGCGGCCTTAAGCTCATCCAGAGTGTTGGGTCCTGCGTATCTCAACTTTTTCTTCACAATATCCCACAGATTTTCTATGGGGTTCAGGTCAAGAGAGTTGGCAGGCCAATTGAGCACAGTAATACCATGGTCAGTAAACCATTTACCAGTGGTTTTGGCACTATGAGCAGGTGCCAGGTCGTGCTGAAAAATGAAATCTTTATCTCCATAAAGCTAACTGAACAATTATTTGAAGGTTGACTTTTTGTTTTAAAAACACTTTTCTTTTATTGGTTGGATGAAATATGCTAATTTTTTGAGATAGGAATTTTGGGTTTTCATGAGCTGTATACCAAAATCATCAATATTAAAACAATAAAAGGCTTGAACTACTTCAGTTGTGTGTATTTGAATCTAAATATATGAAAGTCTAAGGTTTTTCAGTACATTACAGAAAATAATGAACTTTATCACAATATGCTAATTTTTTGAGAAGATCCTGTACCTCTCACTTCAGGTTCCTTTCAAGGCTCTGGCAGAGACCAAATCACCCCTGAGGCCATGGCTCTCTCTACTGACCCCTCACATGGGAAACAACTTTGTCGTGCGCCACTAGTTAGCCTTCCAGTCCCATAGCAACAGACATGTCATAAACCTACAGGCTAGTGACGCATCTGTATAGTATCATGTCCTGAGGGATCGAGTCCCGATGTCTGTAATTCTATATGTGTGCATAGCTTTACACACAATACACCAGTAGAAACAGAAGCCTGCAGCTAGCTGCAATACAAGCCCACTGCTAAAAACAGGTTCTTGTTTTGTTTTTTTTATCTTGGAAATCTAAAATATCCTTAATATTCCATATATGAGATAATGTAATATTTATGTAATGCTCCACCAGCTGGTCTAACTGGTAAGATTTGTAAGTATAAAAACTGACTTGATACCGAAGAGAACATCAAGATCTACAGTAGTTATCAGTCACAGTTTACCCTTACAAATAGTACTTGATTGCTACAGTAATTCAATACTCTTCTGCTGACAAAACCATACCAGACTGATGGTAATATTTATTCTATTCTAAATTTATTAGAATATTAGTAGCTAGACCAGGCATGGGCAAACTTGACCCTCCAGCTGTTGAGGAACTACAAGTCCCACAATGCATTGCAGGAGTCTGACAGCCACAGTCGTGACTCAAAGGCAAATGCATTGTGGGATTTGTAGTTCCTTAACAGCTGGAGGGCCAAATTTGCCCATGCCTGAGCTAAGACTATCAAGCACAAACTTTGGTAATGCAAATATTTTGTCTGAGCCAGAAAACTGACTAAAGGAAGGAGGGGGGAGGTTAGTGGTTGAATACCTACCATCTTTCCTCTAAAATAATACATCCCCTAAAATAAGAAACATCCCCCGAAAATAAGACCTAGCTGCACCCCCCCCCCCCCCCCCCCGACGATTTACCTCTCCTGCCCCTCTCCTCCAGAAAGTTGGATCCCCCTGCGGGCTGTGGCTAATGCTGTGCATAATTCAGATGCATCAGCAGTGAGGGCAGCTAAACTTGAACAGTAACAGAGCCCATGTACATGAAGTGATCTCTGTACTTCCTGCAGAGGGCAGCACTGTTTCTGTATAACTTTAGCTGCCTTCACCGCTAATCACAGTTATGCACAGCGCTAGCCGCAGCCCACAGGTGGATCCAAGTTTCTGGAGGAGAGGGGCATACATAGGGGAGGTAAATTGGTCGCAACAGCGGCTGCATGGTGGCGAGGGATGGTTATCAGCTACTACTAGCTAGGGGATCTGGCTATATACTTAGAGGATCTAGCTATGTACTGGGGGATCTGACTAAAGGGGGATACTGCTATGTACTGGGGGGATCTGGCTATATACGTGGGTGGAGGGGGATCTGGCTATGTACTGGGGGGGGGGGGATCTGGCTATATACGTGGGGGGGGGGGGGATCTGGCTATGTACGTGAGTGGAGGGGGATCTGGCTATGTACTGGGGGATCTGACCAAAGGGGAATCTGGCTACCCCCACAAATATAAGACCTCCCCGAAGATAAGCCATAGCACATTTTTTAATGAAAAATTAATGACAGTGTCTTATTTTTGGGGAAACAGTATATTAATCCATCCTAATTACTACAGATTACATGATGGACCATGTCCAGTTGATTTAGGAAAAACAATGATTTATCATATCAATTCCTAATGCATTAAAAATAAAACAATATGCCTTTAGTTCATAATAAAGATAATTAACTAATTAGCAGAAGAATGCACGTGATGTGTGGGCTACAGCAGGCTTTGTACCGAATTTGATGACAAAGATGTCACCATTGCGATTGCTGCCCAGGCTCTGGGATGACTCACCCACCCCCTCTATACCCAGGGCAAGGAGAGCTAATTATTTGATAACAGATTTTTGTTCTTGCATCAGAGAAACAACATCTGCACATAAAAACATTTTAGTCACTTTGCTTTTCTGCAAGTGCCCGAGAATAGAAAGCATGACGACTACTTTGTATCTCAAATGAGGTTAGGAGGGCAAACACAAATCAAGCAGTCTGTCACAACCCAAAAAAGAAGGAAAAACAGAAAAAAAGGCAGCATCTATCAGCATCAGACCTAACGAAAGATACAAACTAGTGCGGTGAATAATTGGTATGGCGTCGGTGCGGGTGGGGAAGGAGGGGTGCAGACCTTGAATACTCCAAGAGTTTTAATTACACACATCCTGGTTTTAAGAATCTGAAAATGTGCTGTTGTGTTTTAAAGTAAGATCACTTACAGGAGTGTACATAATAGCAATGGGAATCAGCCTCAAGAAATTGGGAAATATTATAAAGAGCTAACAGCAAAATAGAATAAAACTTCCAGCCATTTATCCATCTTATGCAACTAAATGAATTCAGACAGGACTCCATTTAAAATGAGGATAGAAAAACCTGCTTATCAGTGAATCTATTCAGGTATAGGCATGAAACATTTAATAGATGCATCAGAAGTCTGCCAGCAACACCAGTCAGTCAGCCACTACACTGCTAATGTAGTTTTATGAGAGAGTCTTTCAGCTTAAAGTAATACAGAACACAGTTTTCAGACTGGCTGGACTGCAGGGACACACATACATTGTATATAATAAAGCTAATGCCTTCCCTTCCCTTTTATATATGCTTCAAGCAAATCTTTAGACGTAACCTGCACCACATAGACCTAAATTGTGAGGCCGCAGGAGCAGTCCAATAGATGGGCTTGTATGTGGGGGCCTCCCAAGAAGGCCCCTTGATCATACCTTTCCTTATTGCCCAGCTCACATACCCCCGTATGTGAGCTGGGCAATAAGGAAAGGTATGATCAAGGGGCCTTCTTGGGACCAGTTGAGCAGGAGCTTTCTGCTAATGCTCCCTCTGGAGATTTCACAGCCCTTCACACATTATACTGGCACACGTATATGGGTGTGCGAAACTAAACAGACAGCACTGCTAAAATGTAACATACACACAACGATATATGTATAAAACTGCAGGAATGAGCCCAGTGTCCTTTTAAAAAGAACCAGACGCGAACAGAATATGGATCTCCACTGAAAACTAATCTAAATGCGACATTTACTCTCCAGAAATGTTCTGTGTCATTTAATCACAGTCTTATTATCTTGGTGCAGTTCAGGAACACCCCTTCACTATATATTAATTTAACCACTTAGGAACTTCTGCCAAGCTTTTCTGCATCCTTGTTTACAAACACCTGCAAACATATGTAAACACTTGGTTCTGTTTTCTATTTTTAGAAAACAGTTAGTATAGCACCATCTTGTGGCCAAAAAGTAAAACTACTTCCAAATACACCATTATACACTTACCATAGAAAAATTAAATGCATTTTCATTATTTTTTAACTCCTTTACCCTTAACCCAAAATAAAATATCACCATAAATTGTACTAGGGACACAATTTAAACATTATAATAACTGGGACAAATGGGCAAATAAAATGATTTTTTCCTCCTCTTCCCTGTAAAATGCATATAAAATATAATTTAGCATAAACTACTGCCCAAAGAAAGCCCAGGTTATCCCGCAAAAAACAAATAAAAAAAGAATCATTTCAGTGTGACAATTAGCGATAAAGTTATTACCAAATGAATAAGAAGAGCTTTTGAAGGGGAAAAAACCTGTGGTAGAGAAGTGGTTAATGCCTGATTTAGCACTTTTGTTCCTTCTGTTATAGATATATGCCACATAAAGGCGTCAATTCACCAGAGGTTACCAACCTATTTATCTCTTGGGAGGTAATTTACCTCTTGTGATATCTCCAAATAGCAATTCTCCAGAAGTATAGGGGAAAATATCGACAGAGAAATGCAAGAGATAAATGTGAGATAAATAAGTGATAGTTAGTAGTTAGTTTTTCTCCAAATCACAATTCACCAGGGAAGAGAGGGGGTGTGGCCATTCGTTATTTTTTCATCTCTTTATCCCCTGAATGAACCTGGAGATATCGTGGTTTTCACACAGCAGCTGCTGCTGTGGAAGATGGAGCCTTTTAAAGGGACTCCGAGCTCAGCGAAAAAAGTAAAGTTGTACTCACCAGGGTCTTTCTCCAGCCCAGTGCTGGTCGGGAGGTCCCACGCCGGCGTCCTGGCTCCTCTCCTTCACCCCGCTCCGGTATGGCTGACAGGCCGCAGCCCGGGCGACACTCGGTGGAGTGTCGGGCTGCAGCTTCCGCGTATGACGCGGATTACGTCACACGCCGGCCGCCTCGCGTCATCACGGCGGCCGGCGTGAAAGTACTGCGCATGCGCGATTAAAGCGCGCATGCGCAGTACTTTCACGCCGGCCGCCGTGATGACGCGAGGCGGCCGGCGTGTGACGTAATCCGCGTCATACGCGGAAGCTGCAGCCCGACACTCCACCGAGTGTCGCCCGGGCTGCGGCCTGTCAGCCATACCGGAGCGGGGTGAAGGAGAGGAGCCAGGACGCCGGCGTGGGACCTCCCGACCAGCACTGGGCTGGAGAAAGACCCTGGTGAGTACAACTTTACTTTTTTTGCTGAGCTCGGAGTCCCTTTAAGCTTACTCTGTTAGGCCTGGTGCACACCAAAAAACTGCTAGCAGATCCGCAAAATGCTAGCAGATTTTGCAACGCTTTTTCTTATTTTTCTGTAGCGTTTCAGCTAGCATTTTGCGGTTTTGTGAAGCGTTTTTGGTGTAGTAGATTTCATGTATTGTTACAGTAAAGCTGTTACTGAACAGCTACTGTAACAAAAACCGCCTGGCAAACCGCTCTGAAGTGCCGTTTTTCAGAGCGGTTTGCGTTTTTCCTATACTTAACATTGAGGCAGAAACGCCTCCGCAATCCAAAATCTGCAGCATCCCGGGAGTATGCGTTTCTGCAAAACGCCTCCCGCTCTGGTGTGCGCCAGCCCATTGAAATACATTACCCAAGCGTATCCGCAGCCGCAAGCGGATCGCAAAACGCAGCCGAACCGCTCTGGTGTGCACTAGGCCTTAGAGCTTGCATCTATTATGAGGAGACAAAGGCGCAGGAGGAGTGTCTGTTTAATCGCCCCTCGTATTTTTCGTGAGAGAACAGTTCTTGATAATTTTACTGAGACAGAGGTGAAGAAGTTCAGACTCACTCGTGATATGATTTATGATATGATCCGGCAGTAAAAGGCGGGAATACTCTGGTCAGGTAGTGGTAAAACTCCGCCTCCTACCCACAATGCTTCACTTTCAAGCTTACAGAGAGGAAAAGTATCCCATGTAAATCATTAATACCGATTACATAACTCTCTGCTTTCTCACACTTTCCTCATGCATATCTCTCCATTATCCCCTGCTATCGAACACTTTTCTCTCTGTCCTCTCACACTGGTGAATTGACTCCAGAGTGTTAAAATACCTCATGAGATAAACTACCTACCTTTTTTCTCTTAGTAATTCCTCTCTGGTGAATTGATGCCAAAGACTTTAGTTGTCTGGTCAATACATTCAGTTACTTTAAGTTAAATTATTGACTCAACTACACATACAGCTCCGGCTGTGTGGCACATGCATACTACCCTGGCAAGAGAGCACACAAGGACTTTAGTACAAGCCATGACCCCTAATTTTAGCCCCCAAAAATTGCCTTATATTGGAGTACTCAACTGCAAACAGCTGTTACCACTGTGAATACCTCACTGTGAATACCTCACTGTGACAGCAGTTTAGGAGAGGAAGCGGATCCTTACAATGGACTAGCTGCAGCATTTTCGCACAGCAAGTGCAGAGGTCAGCTATAACCTTAAAGAAAATCTGTAATGAAAAAACCTCCCCTGGGGGGTACTCACCTCGGGTGGGGGAAAGCCTCTGGATCCTATTGAGACTCCCCCCCCCCCCCCCCCCCCCAATCCTCCTCGGTCCCACAGCGGCGAAGAAAATCCTCCCGGAGCGGCGACAATGTAAATATTTACCTTTTGGCTCCAGCGCAGGATCCGCTCTTCCCACGGAGAAAGGCGAAAATAGCCAATCTCCGTCGGGCCGCTCTACTGCGCAGGCCCAAGTCTCCTGCGCAGTAGAGCGGACCCGACGGAGATCGGCTATTTTCGCTCATCTCAGTCAGAAGAGCCGCAACTGCTCCCCCGCCGGAGCCAGAAACGGTAAATATTGCACAGGCTGTCCGATTTGTTGCCTATGCGTTCCGGGGGCTGCAGCGAGACCGCTGTGGGACACAGGAGGACGGGGGAAGCCTTGATAGGGTCCAGACGCTTTCCCCTACTGAGGTGAGTACCCCCCAGCGGAACTTTTTTTCAGTACAGGTTTACTTTAAAAATCTTAAAAGTTTGAAAACTATGATGTAGAATTTGCCCTTACATAACCCAGGAGCTTTAAAATTGTATGTGCAAAAGGTCCAGCTAGAACATATGCCCTGCAGTGTCTCTATTAGCCAGTCCCTGAGATCTGTAGTCTCATTGTGAAAATGTGTGTCTTCCCCATTCATCAAAGTCAAAGCTGAACATAAACCATTACAAAAGTCTGCCCTGGTTGCAGAGCATGTAGGATGCAACAAAGAGTCCCTAGGTGTCTGCACTATATGTCTGCTCATAACACGTATGCTTACCAAGGTTTCATATAAGACTGGTTTAAAGCAAACCTGTACTGAAAATAAAAAGTCAAAACAAACACACACAGGTCATACTTACCCCCGGTGTAGTCTACTCCTCAATCTCTTCTCTCCTGCGTCCTGTTTGTTCATTGGCATTGATGGAATTCTCCATTTTGAAAATTGGCATTAACCCATAACAGGTTCCTGGTCAACACACTGTTACACTGTAATTTTACCCGCTTGAGCCAAAGGGAAACATGGACATTACCTGGCAGATCAGCGGTCCTTTAAGTTATAACTGACAGCAACTGATCTATAACTGACAGCAATTAATATATTTCAGTACTGACAAAATCTTGTCAGAACTGGAAGGAATCGTAAGAAGAAAATGGTGAGCTTCTGAGAGGAGCTGATGGCGAAGTAAGTATGTAATGTTCATTTGCAAGTACACCATGTTTATTTTAAATCATGTTACTCGGTTCAGGTTCACTATAAGTATACAACACTGACAACCCATGTTTTTATTGAAATATGCAAGAAAAAGCCTACTGAACTTCGAAAGATTCCTGTTCATAGATTTCATATTGCCCATCTCATTTGGCATTAGCATGCTAGTAGGTTAAGGCATCCCAGAATCTTGGTCTGCTAAGATATGATGTGAGCAGTGATGAGCAGCGCACAATCTCACTCATTCTGGCACAACTTCAAAGTACATGAGAATATAGTCTTGACATTCTAATATAAGAGTTCAATATTCATGTACCGCAAGTAAAGCAGAAAAAAAGTGCACAGGTTCACAGAAGTACAGGTAATGGTGGCCTAAGGAATTTATTTTTCATTAAAAGGATACATCCCCTCTCCCCCCCAAAGAAAAAGTTCCAATCACCTGGGGCTTCTTCCAGTCCCTAGAAGTCTGTCAGGTCCCATGCCATAGTTCTGCTCTGAGCCAGGCCTCTGCTCTCCCCTCCAGAAGATCGCGACCCACGGCTGGGTCGGGATCTTCCACGCATGCGCATCTCTAGAAATCGCACTCCCGTCGCCAAGAGTGTTCTGCGTTGCACAGTTCAAAGAGGATTGAACTGCAGAAGCGCAGTGCGCCCTCGGCGACAGGAGCGTGATCACAAGAGGTGCACAGGTCCCGTCCCAACCATGGGTCGCAATCTTCCGGAGTGGAGAGCGGATGTCTAGCGCAGAGCGGAACTACGTATTTGGACCTTTCCGACTTCTAGGGGCTGGAAGAAGACCCCGGTGAGTGAAACTCCCCCCCCCCCCCCCCCCGGATGCATCCTTTAAGAATTTCCACAGTTCCTGCCACACACTGCAAATAAATCTTTAAATCTATGGAACCGCCACAGCAGGGGCAGGCTGGTGGACCCCCAGGTCTCCCCTCAACAGTGATCCCCGAGAGCAGTGCTTGCAGCATAGCACACTCACTGCCCTCCTGTGTCCTTCTGCCTTCATCTGCCACTGGGGCACCTGTTCTGTGACCTGCCAGCATGTATGTAGTTACATCACATGTCGCTGGGTCATGGAGAACAGGTGGCTAGCGGTCTTTATTGGCTGCCCCGCACAAGTTTAATTCAGTGTGCGTATGGGCAGGCCTATGCTTTTCATCTTGCACAATGGACATTGAGAAAGGGCCAGCAAAGTTATAAAACCATTCTGCCACATTGTATTATTGTATATGAAATGCACCAACAACAAAAAAACCTTAAGCACAGCTTGCTGAAGAGGACTGCACTCAGTATTCAAACTTTGTTCATTTCAAATGGACCACTTACACTCTCATCCACCATCTCTATAGAAAACAGCTTGCCCTCCCCACGGGAGTTGCTCCAAGTGCGGATCTGACCCTTGTTGGTAACTCTGGCTCGTATTGTCCACCTGGAAACAAGGCATACACGTTAATGTTTGGCAGGTGAAAATCATACAAATGCTGCAAGAATCACCCTGCAGTCTAAGTATGGAAGTCAGCCAAATGAGGAATGTTATTAAAAATAATTGAACAGACAAGGGGGGGGAGGGAGGGATTTGCTGGCATAAGGAGTCTAATGAAGGGATAAAGCAGTGACTTTAAAAGCAAAGCAATAACAGTTTTGTACCACAGGAAGCTTTTACAGATTTCAGCGCAGCCAACAAATCTAATCAATCGCAAGTAGCTTGCAAAACACTCCTTTCTCTGAAGCACCACATAGCTTGCGTTCTGGAAGAAAATCCGATATTCCAGACAAGGCTTAAACTCAAACTACCACAGTGGAAATGGGCTAATGTGCAGATAATATGTGCTACATTAATGTTTGTGCTGGGAAAGAGTGGGCGGAGGTCACATCATTCAGACTACAGATGGTTTGTGTGCACAAAGTTAACAAGGGAAGATGAGAAAAAAAACGTCCATAATCAAACAATGGAAAATGTACAAAAATGCACGTGATCAGACTGTAAAAGTAAATTAAGTGTCATATTTAAAGTGATACAAGCAGCTCTTTTTCTGCAGTTTGTCCTAGTTTCTAATAGCTGCAGGAGCTGCCATTTTACCCCTTCCCTCTGCTCTCATTTATCCAGAGGAAGGTGTGAAAATAATCACAGTGACTTCTCTAAACTGAAGTATGGTGTCCTATCTCTCCCCCAGCTGATGAAAGCTTTTGTTTTCTCAATGCTACAGCTAATTACAGCAGTCCTTATCTGCCTGCTCTTTCTGCGGACTGCAGGCTCCGGCAGTAACCTCTAACAGACATTTACATGTAAAAAGATGAGGTAGAATGAATTTTTTTAGATGAGCCACATTGTTAGCATGCATTTTTTATGTGCTGTTGAGATGCCCTGGGGTTAAAAATGCTGCTCATTTCACTTTAAAGGGAACCTGAAGTGAGATATGAGGCTGACATTTATTTTATTATAAACAATACATATTGCCTGGCTGTCCTGCTGATCCTCTGCCTCTAATACTTTTTAGTCATAGACCCTAAATAAGCATGCAGATCAGACGTGTATGACAATCATCTGACAAAATTAGCAGCATGCTTGTTATATGCTGGGTACACACGTTGTTTTTCGTGAGATTTTGCGACCCAATCGTTTTTTCGGCACGATTCCGCACTCGATTCTCTCATCTTCATTCATTTTTCTTATCTTTTTCCATTCACCGCTATGAGATATTGAGTGCGGAAACGATCGGGAGCAATATCGGACATGAGGGATTTTTTTCTATCTGATCCAGCTATTGCATGGAAAATCGTACCGTGTTTACCCAGCATTAGATGTGCGAATCAGACACTAATAATGTCAGAATGATAAGCAAGACTGCCAGGCAACTAGTATTGTTTAAAAGGAAATAAATATGGCAGCCTCCATATGCCTCTCACACTTCAGGTTCCCTTTAAAGTGTACTTGTCATAGAAAAAGGTCACCTGCTGCTAGAGAATTCTTTGTGAAGGGGTTGCCATTTCTTCATTATGCTCATTGTCTAGTTTCACTGGTCAGTCAGTAATACAGCCCCAAGGCTATTGACCGGGCGTTTCATGCAGCAGTTTTTGGGAGCCACCCAGCGCTAACTACACCTCAAGACCATAGATTGTCAATGTAATGCAAAACAGCTTTGATCTAGTAAGTCTCTAGAAGTTCACCAGAAAAATGCAAAGAGTAACAAGAAAAATATGGTGGTTCATAACTACAGTACTAAGCAAGCACCACGTCTCAATGTTCTTAGCGAATGCTGGTGAATAGGGCACATCACCACAACTCTCTGCATGCTACTGTAAAACACCATTTAAAGAGTTGCTTTTTTTTTTTTTTTAAAGGAACAGACTAATGCACTGCTATTCACATTTTGATGTAGTAAATAAAACCCCAATCAAGTACACATGGCGCAGGACAACCACCGCTAAAAATAGCGCCGCCTTAGGCAGCAATATTAAAAGCCACAATTAGCGGCAATATTAATAAGCATTAATTATGGTGCACGATAAATAGCAGGCGCCCAGCAGCGCTATTGTGCACCATAATCAGTGCCGTTAATCAAGGCTGTTACTCTTGCCGAGGTAGTTTAGAGGGTTAAAGTTAGGCACGGGGAAGTTAAGTTTAGGCAGGGATGGAGGTTAAGAGTTAGCCACCGGGGGGGGGTGCAAGGGGGCAGGGGATAACGTTAAGCAGAGCCGGGAGGGGGGAGGCTTAGGGTTAGGCATAGGTAGAGGGAGGGTTCTGTGTGAGAATTGGGTTAGATTAGGTCATAGTAAAATATTGGAAAAGATTACAGATATTTTACTATAGGCTTTATGTAGTGGAATATCTGTAGTGTTACCGATATTCTACTACCGGCAGTCTCGGGCACTTTTCGTGCACTATTTTTATAGGTAGGCAAATAAAACCAGAATTACACCTTAACATATATTTACATAAAATATGTCCAGGCAAGTTTACAAAGATGGTTTCACTGCTTAGAATCTCTGCAGGTCTCTATAAAAGCAGCTACTGCTCCTTCTCAGCAGCTCAAGTGAAGGCAAATATTACTTTTTTACCTTTCAAATGCAGCTGTCACCCAATTAGACCGCATTACCTTTAAGGCAGTCTTTCTAAGCGTTATTGCCTAGAGGAGCCATTTTAAAATTTTCAGATCTCAGGGAACCTCTGCACAGAAATATCTACAACGTGCGTTTCTTTGACCGAAAACCATGCATCATTTTCCCAATTGTCAAAGCTTTTCCAGTTACATTTTCATGCAGGCATTATCTTTATTTTGCTATACATAACAGCCTACCAGCATTCATGAGCCTACAAATGGCAAATATGACCCCCTACTATGTCTGCCCCCTACCAGCACCATTTCCCACCTCTTTATAACTGGTGGCCCTGTTCCCCCACAGGTGGTTATTACAGTAAAAAACTATATTAACTTAAAGGAAATGTAAAATTTCCCCCCAGTTTAACTTCCCTAGGACTTCTTCTAGTCCCCTGTAGTTTGTCTCCCTCACCGTCATTCCACCTATTACTCCATCAGCTTCTGCCCTCAGAGAGCTGCATGCGTGGCCCTCCAGCTTGCTCAAACGCACTCCCGTTGTGGGCGTTTTGCACTTGCTCAGTTCGTGAAAATTGCAAGGAGGTGTGCTCTGGGGGCCTCGCATACATAGTGGCTGGCAATTAGCCAGCTTACCAAGGGCTACGCCGATCAGAGCTGAACAACGGTGAGGGACCAGAACTACAGGAGGCTAGAAGAAGCCCTAAGCACGTTAAATTGGGGGAAAATTTTTACTTAAAGGGTACCTGAGAAATAAAAAAAAATGTTTTATACATACCTGGGGGCTTCCTCCAACCCCCTTCAGGCTGATCTGTCCCTTGCTGTCCTCTTCCACCAGAAAGCCCAGTATCTTCGCCAGTCGGTGCAGTCCAACTGGCAGACAGTACATCCCGACTAGCTACCAGCCTAAATGGGGGCTGGAGGAAGCCCCAAGTATATATAAAACCTTTTTTTCCCCATCTCAGGTTTACTTTTAACAGGAACTCCAGTGAAAAAAATGTAATAAAAAAGTGCTTCATTTTAACAATAATTATGTATAAATGATTTAGTCAGTGTTTGCCCATTGTAAAATCTTTCCTCTCCGGTTTACATTCTGACATTTATCAAATGGCGACATTTTTATTGCTGGCAGGTGATGCCACTGGAAGTAGCTGCTGCTTGCTTTTTTGACAGTTGGAAACAGCTGTAAACAGCCATTTCCCACAATGCAATGAGGTTCACAGATCGGAAACTGCCAGGACCATGGTCCTCACAGTTTCCTGTGGGAGGGGTTTCACCACAATATCAGCCATACAGAGCCCCCTGATGATCTGTTTGTGAAAAGAAATAGATTTCTTATGTAAAAGGGGGTATCAGATACTGATTGGGATGAAGCTGAATTCTTGGTTACGGGTTTTCTTTAAGATGCAATCGATATCCGCACAATGTTTTCCAAAAATCCAAAAGTTTATTTATTCAGGACGTATCCCAATCATGTAAAAACGAGTACTTAGACTGACATGTTTCGAACCATCCCGGTTCTTAATCATAGCCATTTTTATGACTTACATCCACATGGTTTTATAGGGGATGGTGGGCGGGACCAGGAAGTGAGACAAACCAGCCAATCCCAACAAGGATGGAGTCAAAAGGTCTGCACACTCCGAAAAGGGTCACCACAGCAGCCTCTATAACACATTTAAAATTTGTGTTTAAAAACCTACAATTATATAAAAGACCAGAGAACAGGGAAGCGCACTTTAGATGAAGACAGATCAATGTGTAGCAAAACAAAATAATTCCATACATTATGGAATCATTTGACTAAGAAAAGGATATAGATGAAGCATAAAACAAAAAAACAACATCACGGACAAAATGAATAAAGCAGGATGGTTCTTTATATCTAATATATGTGATCTAACTGGTCACTAGAGCTAAATCCCACCTTGCATTCATGCCCAGAGGGGTCCTAGTCCCTAAACAGAAGATCCAATAAGCCTCTCTTCTGCGAATCATGAAGATCTCCCCCTCTTTTGGGTAGAGAGATCCTCTCAATGCCCTGAAATCTAAAGGTGGACATATCTCCCCCATGTTCTGAGCGGAAATGTTTCGCCACATTTGAAATACTACTAGTGAGCCAACCGGCCCCCAGATAGTGTTCAGCAATACGGGCCTTCAAAGGCCTAGTAGTGCATCCTACATATTGTAAAGAACAACCAATACAAGTAATCAAATAAATTACATTCTGTGTGACTACCGGGATACCTCAGGGACTCACAACATTTATTGGCCAGTATGGAGACCCTAACTTGGGAACATAATTGGAGTTGGCTGACGATTGATGTCAAATCTCTGTACTCTTGTATACCCCATCACTTAGCCCTTACAGCACTTCAGTACCATCTTGAGAGATACTCGGACTATTCTTCGGACCTCCGGGTGTTTCTCTGTACTGCTGTAGAATATCTCCTGGCCCGCAATTATTTCATGTTCGACGGCGCCTTCTATCTCCAGAGGTGTGGAGCCTCCATGGGAGCAAAGTTCTCCCCATCCCTGGCCAATTTATACATGGGATGGTGGGAGGAGTTCCACGTCTTTGGAGATGGGGGGCGCCCGAAGGCAGGTATTGCGTGGTACGGGAGATTCATAGACGACATTTTGATCATTTGGGACACTGACCCGACTCATGTCGACCCTTTTATAACTCATCTGAACGACAATAAGTGTAA